>NC_068443.1:46607129-46839629 GCF_023373465.1 Oncorhynchus keta
AGTAATGAACGTATAACTAATGCCTACAGTAATGAACGTATAACTAATGCCTACAGTAATGAACGTATAACTAATGCCTGGAGTAATGAACCCATAACTAATGCCTACAGTAATGAACATATAACTAATGCCTACAGTAATGAACGTATAACTAATGCCTGCAGTAATGAACGTATAACTAATGCCTGCAGTAATGAACGTATAACTAATGCCTGCAGTAATGAACGTATAACTAATGCCTACAGTAATGAACGTATAACTAATGCCTGCAGTAATGAACGTATAACTAATGCCTACAGTAATGAGCGTATAACTAATGCCTGCAGTAATGAACGTATAACTAATGCCTGCAGTAATGAACGTATAACTAATGCCTACAGTAATGAACGTATAACTAATGCCTGCAGTAATGAACGTATAACTAATGCCTACAGTAATGAACGTATAACTAATGCCTACAGTAATGAACGTATAACTAATGCCTGCAGTAATGAACGTATAACTAATGCCTACAGTAATGAACGTATAACTAATGCCTGCAGTAATGAACGTATAACTAATGCCTACAGTAATGAACGTATAACTAATGCCTGCAGTAATGAACGTATAACTAATGCCTACAGTAATGAACGTATAACTAATGCCTACAGTAATGAACGTATAACTAATGCCTGCAGTAATGAACGTATAACTAATGCCTGCAGTAATGAACGTATAACTAATGCCTACAGTAATGAACGTATAACTAATGCCTACAGTAATGAACGTATAACTAATGCCTGCAGTAATGAACGTATAACTAATGCCTGCAGTAATGAACGTATAACTAATGCCTACAGTAATGAACGTATAACTAATGCCTACAGTAATGAACGTATAACTAATGCCTACAGTAATGAACGTATAACTAATGCCTACAGTAATGAACGTATAACTAATGCCTGCAGTAATGAACGTATAACTAATGCCTGCAGTAATGAACGTATAACTAATGCCTACAGTAATGAACGTATAACTAATGCCTGCAGTAATGAACGTATAACTAATGCCTGCAGTAATGAACGTATAACTAATGCCTGCAGTAATGAGCGTATAACTAATGCCTACAGTAATGAGCATTATAACTAATGCCTACAGTAATGAACGTATAACTAATGCCTACAGTAATGAACGTATAACTAATGCCTACAGTAATGAACGTATAACTAATGCCTACAGTAATGAACGTATAACTAATGCCTACAGTAATGAACGTATAACTAATGCCTGCAGTAATGAGCGTATAACTAATGCCTGCAGTAATGAACGTATAACTAATGCCTGCAGTAATGAACGTATAACTAATGCCTGCAGTAATGAACGCCCGCAGAACAGCTGTGACTAGGCATACATAAAGGCCTTAAAATATGTGACTATAAAATGAAAAACGTATTTCTGTTAGAATTGCCTCGTGGCTTGTGTTTTTCATGTCCCAGTTACCAGGTTAACTCTGTGGTGCTGAGTTGACGGGACAAATGTCTATCCAGCTGTAATTCTTAGCGTTTGTGTACAGGCCAGGAGACAGTGTCACGTTCTGACCTTTATTTCCTTTGTTTTGTATTTATTTAGTATGGTCAGGGCGTGAGTTGGGGCGGGCAAACTTTGTTTGTTTCTCTATGATTTGGGGATTTGTATGTTTCTCAATCAGAGGCAGGTGTCATTAGTTGTCTCTGATTGAGTATCATACTTAGATAGCCTGGGTTTCACTGTTTGTTCGTGGGTGATTGTCTACGTCTAGTTGCATGTTAGCACGATGTTTCATTAGCAGTCACGGTCGTTTGTTGTTTTGTTAGCCTGTTCAGTTTACGCTGTGTGGTTCATCATTCAGTCAAAGGAATGCATTCATACCGCGCTGCATGTTGGTCCTCCGATCCTTCTCGCCTCTCCTCTACAGACGACGAGGAGGAAAAAACGTGACAGACAGGTTGTGGGCACAGTTCGTTACACACGCCCTGATTACGTTTTACCATTTTGAATAGGCTAATAAACAGTTATTCGCACGTTGATTTAATATAGTAGCCTAAGCTGCAAATTGCGAAGTAGAATGCATTTAAGCCTACATTTACTTTTAAATTATGTCTATGTGTATGTCCTTATATCACTGACTTCTTCAATCAAATCATTCTGTAATGTAATGAAAACACTGTGTTAGAATTGCATTTATTAGACATTTCAATAGTTTAAATATGGATATTTTGTTAGAACACTTGTAAATATTATTTGTAAATATCTTTATTTATCATCATAATGCCCGTACATTTTTGGGGAACAGTTACATTTTAATATTGGCATTTTGAATGATAGCATAATTGAAAACTGGCGCACAAAGGGATCTGACATCCTGCATCCAGTCACACTAGGACACAAAATGTCAAGAAAGAACACATCACCCACACCAGTATCTACAGCAGGAGTCTGTCCTGTACATTTTGCATCAGTTCAGCCATTTAGGCTATTCATTCATCACCACCAGCCAATCACATATTACACCAGAGCTACTTCTGGCCAGTTCATTTTCAACACTGCAGCCGACTTTACACTTTTCTTGTCTCCTTGACTATTCGTTTTGTTCCTGTGACTTGCATCGAGCTACAGGCTACTCATTCGGTAGAAGAGCTATCAGGAATAGAGAGAGGAGAGGGGAAGAGAGAGAGGCCAGTGGAGCTGATGTGATGCCAGCGGAGGACGGGAACAATGAAGACAGAGATGTGTTGACTTGAAATGAGGGTCATTTTTAGATGAATCTATTATTTGTAGGGCTATGCTGCCATACCATCTGAACATATGCTATGCAAGATAGAGACACATAATGTCAGCCGGAGACAGATCTCGATCGGCCTATCTTACACACTAATTCAAATGTGGTGTCACCAATCAGCATACACTGAAACATCTAATTGTTGTACATTTACATTTACATTTACATTACATTTATCCCCCTTCAAAACTTTCCTGGTCTATTAATCTGATAGACTACATTGTTTTAGCATTATCCTATAGGCCTACGTTTTTAATGGCCGACATTTTTAGGAAAAAGAGAAATGTGAAATGCCGCTGTGTGTTTGAGGTGCGCTGGTGGCTTTGATTGATGGGTAAGCTACTTCTCTCAATGTTATTTCAGGGTTCCTAAAGTAAATTAATTTCTGTTGTTGCATTTGCGACGAGACTGTCGTGTTATCAATTTGGCCGCACGCTCGGCCGCTGGCCGTGGTCCTGATATGGTCAATCCCCCGGCTGTGAGACGCACAAAACAGCCCAGCGCTGGGCCTGCACTTCGTCTGGATGACACAGGTTAGTCTATACTGTAACAATAGTATTGTTATGTGTTGCAGTGGGGACACTGATATGAGCAACACTCATTGCTACCATGCTACTGCAGTGACCCGCTGGTCACTGTGTTGATGTGTCACGCCTTGGTCTTAGTATTTTGTGTTTTCTTTATATATTTGGTCAGGCCAGGGTGTGACATGGGTTATTGTGGTGTGTTTTTTTGTCTTGGGGTTTTGTGGGGCGTCGACGTAGTCTATGGCTGCCTGAGGCGGTTCTCAATCAGAGTCAGGTGATTATTCGTTGTCTCTGATTGGGAACCATATTTAGGCAGCCATATTCTGTGAGTGTTTTCGTGGGTGATTGTTCCTGTCTCTGTGTTTGTTGTTCACCAGATAGGCTGTAATCCTGTTTCGTTTGTTGTTTTTGTATATTATAGTTATTTCATGTATCGTCGATTCTTCATTAAAGTACATGAGTAACCACCACGCTGCATTTTGGTCAGCTTCTCCTTCAACTGACAAACGCCGTTACATGATGCTGAGATGTTAATACATTAATATGTATTATAAATATATATAAATATATACATTAAATCCATTAATACATAACAGTGAAGCAAGTTAAATGCTTTAACCATCCATTTTGTATAATATAATATAATCTATAGACAGAATAGATATGAAACATTGTGATAGCAGAGACGAACTTGTCGGCCGAAAAATGACTCTTGCCATTGAGAGACAAGTAGCAAACATGTGAGCTATGTAGCGAGCTAGAAAGAAGGCCGCCAAAGCAGCTGACAGCAGAGAGAAAAACCGTGTTGCAAGATGGAGAGCGCACTTGGATTCAATCCACCATCGACATTATGCTTGGACACAAACAACCTCGCGAAGTCGTGGAAAGAGGAGTTTACAATCTACCTGCTGGATCTTACACATAGAAAATGAAACTTTTCTACTATCTAATTGAAGAGAGTGGCAGGGAGCTGTGTGAGACATTAACGTGTTCAATTTTGGCGAGGGGGACAGTGAATTTAGAGGTACAGTTGAAGTCGGAAGTTTACATACACTTAGGTTGGAGTCATTAAAACTCGTTTTTCCAACCACTCCACAAATTTCTTGTTAACAAACTATAGTTTTGGCAAGTCGGTTAGGACATCTACTTTGTGCATGACACGAGCAATTTCTCCAGCAATTGTTTACAGACAGATTATTTCACTTATAATTCACTGTATCACAGTTCCAGTGGGTCAGAAGTTTACATACACTAAGTTGACTGTGCCTTTAAACAGCTTGGAAAATTCCCGAAAATTATGTCATGCCTTTAGAAGCTTCTGATAGGCTAATTTACATCATTTGAGTCAATTGGAGGTGTACCTGTGGATGTATTTTAAGGCCTACCTTCAAACTCAGTGCCTCTTTGCTTGACATCATGGGGAAATCAAACGAAATCAGCCAAGACCTCACAAAAAATTGTAGTCCTCCACAAGTCTGGTTCATCCTTGGGAGCAATTTCCAAATGCCAGAAGGTACCACGTTCATCTGTACAAACAATAGTATGCAAGTATAAACACCTCGGGACCACGCAGTCGTCATACCGCGCAGGAAGGAGATGCGTCCTGTCTCCTAAAGATGAACGTACTTTGGTGCGAAAAGTGCAAATCAATCCCAGAACAACAGCAAAGGACCTTGTGAAGAAGCTGGAGGAAACAGGTACAAAAGTATCTATATCCACAGTAAAATGAGTTCTATATCGACTTAACCTGAAAGGCCGCACAGCAAAGAAGAAGCCACTGCTCAAAAACCGCCATAAAAAGCTAGACTACGGTTTGCAACTGCACATGGGGACAAAGATGGTACTTTTTGGAAAATGTCCTCTGGTCTGATGACACGAAAATAGAACTGTTTGGCCATAATGACCATCGTTACGTTTGGAGGAAAAAGGGGGATGCTTGCAAGCCGAAGAACCCCATCCCAACAGTGAAGCACGGGGGTGGCAGCATCATGTTGTGGGGGTGTTTTGCTGCAGGAGGGACTGGTGCACTTCACAAAATAGATGGCATCATGAGGGAGAAAAATGATGTGGATATATTGAAAACAACATCTCAAGACATCAGTCAGGAAGTTAAAGCTTGGTCGCAAATGGGTCTTCCAAATGGACAATGACCCCAAGCATACTTCCAACGGTGTGTCAAAATGGCTTAAGGACAATGTCAAGGTATTGGAGGGGCCATCACAAATGCCCTGACCTCAAGACTATATAAAATGTGTGGGCAGAACTGAAAAAAGTGTATGTGAGCAAGGAGGCCTAGAAACCTGACTCAGTTACACCCGCTCTGTCAGGAGGAATGGGCCACAATTCACCCAACCTATTGTGGGAAGCTTGTGGAAGGCTGCCCGAAACGTTTGCCCCAAGTTGAACAATTTAAAGGCAATGCTACCGAATACTAATTGAGTGTATGTAAACTTCTGACCCACTGGGAATGTGATGAAAGAAATAAAAGCTGAAATAAATAATTCTCTCTACTATTATTCTGACATTTCACATTCTTAAAATAAAGTGGTGATCCTAACTGACCTAAGACAGGGAATATTTACTAGGATTAAATGTCAGGAGGTGGGAAAAACTAAGTTTAAATGTATTTGGTTAAGTGTTTTGTATGTAAACTTCCGACTTCAACTCTATTTGAGGCACATTGCAACCCAAAATGGAATGATACTTAAGGTATATTTTCTTTGTAAGAAATCAAGGATCTGATATCGTTATTGATAAACATGTGATATATATAGTACTAGCCAGGGCATGCAATTTCAGGGATATTAATTACTCCTTGATCTGTGATAGAATGGTTTGTGGCACATGGAACTCCCATCTTAGAGAAAGACTGCTAAGAGAGGAAACCCTGACATTAGAAAAATGTATGCAGATATGTATAGCTGCTGAGTTGTCACATTTATTTTATTTTATTTTTATTTCACCTTTATTATTTAACCAGGTAGGCAAGTTGAGAACAAGTTCTCATTTACAATTGCGACCTGGCCAAGATAAAGCAAAGCAGTTCGACAGATACAACGACACAGAGTTACACATGGAGTAAAACAAACATACAGTCAATAATAAAGTAGAAACAAGTCTATATACAATGTGAGCAAATGAGGTGAGATAAGGGAGGTAAAGGCAAAAAAAGGCCATGGTGGCGAAGTAAATACAATATAGCAAGTAAAACACTGGAATGGTAGATTTGCAGTAGAAGAATGTGCAAAGTAGAAATAAAAATAATGGGGTGCAAAGGAGCAAAATAAATAAATAAAATAAAATAAATAAATAAATACAGTAGGGAAAGAGGTAGTTGTTTGGGATAAATTATAGGTGGGCTATGTACAGGTGCAGTATTCTGTGAGCTGCTCTGACAGCTGGTGCTTAAAGCTAGTGAGGGAGATAAGTGATTCCAGTTTCAGAGATTTTTGTAGTTCGTTCCAGTCATTGGCAGCAGAGAACTGGAAGGAGAGGCGGCCAAAGAAAGAATTGGTTTTGGGGGTGACCAGAGAGATATACCTGCTGGAGCGCGTGCTACAGGTGGGTGATGCTATGGTGACCAGCGAGCTGAGATAAGGGGGGACTTTACCTAGCAGGGTCTTGTAGATGACATGGAGCCAGTGGGTTTGGCGACAAGTATGAAGCGAGGGCCAGCCAACGAGAGCGTACAGGTCGCAATGGTGAGTAGTATATGGGGCTTTGGTGACAAAACGGATGGCACTGTGATAGACTGCATCCAATTTGTTGAGTAGGTTATTGGAGGCTATTTTGTAAATGACATCGCCGAAGTCCAGGATTGGTAGGATATTCAGTTTTACAAGGGTATGTTTGGCAGCATGAGTGAAGGGTGCTTTGTTGCGAAATAGGAAGCCAATTCTAGATTTAACTTTGGATTGGAGATGTTTGATGTGGGTCTGGAAGGAGACTTTACAGTCTAACCAGACACCTAGGTATTTGTAGTTGTCCACGTATTCTAAGTCAGAGCCATCCAGAGTAGTGATGTTGGACAGGCGGGCAGGTGCAGGCAGCGATCGGTTGAAGAACATGCATTTAGTTTTACTTGCGTTTAAGAGCAGTTGGAGGCCGCGGAAGGAGAGTTGTATGGCATTGAAGCTTGCCTGGAGGGTTGTTAACACAGTGAGAACACATGGGAACAGTAAAACAATTAAAGGTAATACAGTTGAGGAAGTGCTTGGAATGAAACAGAGCGAAGAAAGAAAAGGACAAATATGCAATCTCTTGCAAATTCTGGGGGGAAAAGCATGAGAGAAAAAAGAGGAAATGCCCAGCTTTTGGAAAGCAGTGTAAAAAGTGTGGGATGGACAATAATTTTGCTGCAAAGTGCACGTAAAAGCAAGGGTAAGGAAAATAGGATAAATATGTGGAGATTCTGAGTGTTACTACAGAGACTGTAAACACAGTAAAACACAGTACAGACTAGTCAGTTGTTTGCAGCAATGCTCATTGGCAAAGAACTAGTGAAATTGTGGATCAAGCTGTAATATTATCCCAATAAATCTACTGAACCCGGTCACACAAGTTGAGAAAACAAACCAAGTCCTAGTGATGTACAACAAGAGCATACAACAGCCACTGGGCAAATTAAACTGAGAAATCCACAAAACAAGAAACTGTACCGTCTGGAGTTTATGGTGGTTGACAAGCGCTAATACTAAGCAGTAAAGCAGTTCAGGCCATGGACCTAGTGAAAGTGCAGTTTGAGAACATTTTGACTGTGGATGGCATTGTGACAGAAGGTACGGACACAGAGGGTCAATGGACTATAGAGAACATAAAGAGATAATATTCAGATGTCTTCACGGGTGATTGCTGTCTGGAAGGAAACTACCAGATCAAAAATGAACCGGAAGCTACCTAAAAGACGAGTTCCAGTTGCAGTGATGAAGCTGTTGAAAGAAGAGGGGAGCAGCTTTCAGCTTCAGAATGAGTATTACACCTGTGGAGAACAGCACCGACTGGATAAGCGTGAAGCAACCGAATGGTAAACTGAGAATGTGTAGACCCTAGACCACTGAACAAAGCACTAAAGACAACTCAATTCCCCCCACCAACAATAGATGACATCTTATCAGACCTGTCTAAAGCAAGAGTGTTCACAGTGTGTGACGTCATTATCTACACTGTGTGGCAGATGGTTGATGATGACAATGGGGATTAGCCCATCACTGTTCTGATTACAGTATTGTGGATGTGAGGAGGGGTCCTAGTGTCTGTGTGCAGACATGTTGAGAAAGGTGTTGGTGGGGTGACAGAGGCTATTGTGTTGATCAAGGTGCTATTGTATTGGGACCTATGGTGACACGGTGGGGGTTGATGTGATGGGTTAGTTAGGATGAGGGTTCCATGACACCCATACCCCATTGTCCAATATCTGTAATCAGAATGAGTTGTGAGAATGCTTGAAGTTGTGATGGGCTAATCAGGAGGGAGGTTTTTGTGTTTGTGTGTATTGGTATTGGTGGGGAGGTGCTGGTGATGTGGGTCTGGAAAGTTCTACTCTAAAAACGCTTATGTTGGGGCACGAGTGGAACATTTCAGATGGCCAAGTCTGTGGTTATTTTTTCTTGCCCTGTAGACGTGTGTGAGGGTCTTGTTGTGATCCTGGGAGTAGTGTATAGGGCTATGTGTTTTTTTTAATGTAACATTTATATAACTAGGCAAGTCAGTTAAGAACAAATTATTATTTACATTGACTGCCTACCCTGGCAAAATCTGGATAATGCTGGGCCAATTGTGTGCTGCCCTATGGGTATCCCAATCACGGCCAGCTGTGATACAGTCCAGATTTAAACCAGGGTCTGTAATGACGCCTTTTGCACTGAGATGCAGTGCCTTTAGAACACTGCGTCACTCGGGAACCCTTATGTAAGGCAGCATACTTGGTGCTTTTGATCGAGTTGAGTTGTTGTTCGGTTATACCCTTGATTAGTGTATTAGGCTATTTGGGGAGCCAGCTGTGACTCTTGATCAAGTTTCTGGGGCAAGAGGGAAGAGGTATGTTGAAACCGTTTTAGTGTTTAAGGTATGGGCTTGGTTGGGAAGCCTATTGAAACTGTTTTTGGAATGGTGTCTGGGTTGAACTCCAACCATTTTAATCAAACTGGTTAGGGGCAGGCTTAGGCCTGGCGAGGTCTGTCACCCCCTGATCAGTTTCACCTGTCCTCGTTATTGTCTCCACCCCCTCCAGGTGTCACTTGTTTTCCCAGTGTATTTATACCTGTGTTTCCTGTCTCTCTGTGCCAGTTCGTCTTGTATGTCCAAGTCAACCAGTGGTGTGTTTCCTGTTGTCCTGACTTAAATAGTCTCCCCCTGTCCTCCTGGTTTTGAACCTTGCCTGTTTCTGGACTCTGTACCTGCATGCCTGACCATTCTGCCTGCCTTGACCTTGAGCCTGCCTGCCACTCTGTACCTCATGGACTCTGAACTGGTTTTGACCTTTCTACGACCTCTTGACTACTCTTTTTTTCTGGATTATTAAACTAAGACTCCAACCATCTGCCTCCTGTGTCTGCGAAACCGCCTTGTGTTATGATACAATGGGGAATCAACAAGCAGTTGTCTGGACTTCACAGAGCCTTGGAAGTGACCTTTTTTACAAGTATGTGGAATATTTTCCCAACTCTAATCACATACATCGAAACGGTGCATTTTTCAAAACGCACACAAATCAATTGTCACATGTTTCAAAACTCCACATTTTCAATTGACTGAGTACATCCAACCAAGTGATCAGAAATGTTGACGCTGTATATGACATTAATTTTATGATATGGAAATGTGAAGTGCACATTTAAAATCACGAGGTTCAGTAGATCAACCCCAGAACCCAGTGCAAGGGTTACATCTGCATAAACAGTTAATTTTCCATCACCCTAAGACAAGATGGCCCCTCTCTAGACCCTTTGTAATTGGACTTGTAGCCTGGTTTTGAGTACGTTGAACATAGATTTGATTTTTATGATCAAACAGGATCTCCCTCTCTCTCTCAGTTTTCTCGAAATAAGGATTACATTTTAAATCCTAGATATTGGTGTTGGGCACCAATATCGCTATTTCAATCTTGATATCAATATGAGAAAGGCATATCGTGACATTTAATTTCTCTGAGCTCTTTACAGCTTTGATAACTAAAATATACAATTATATTTGGGGAGCTTATTGAAACTGTTTTGCAATTGGATCTGGGTTGAAATCCAACATTGTAATCAAACTGGTTAGTGGTAGACTTAGACCACCAGAGCATTACACCTGCCCCAGTGGGAAATCAACAAGCACAGTTGTCTAGAATTCACAGACCCTTCTTTTTCAATCACTTTGGTGCAATTTCACAAAAGTATGTGGCACATAAGCACACAACTGCTTTTCAAAATGCAATATAATTTTCCATCACGTAATCAAACTGCTCAAAATTACTAACTACTGAACCAAAATTATGTAGTTAACAAACATAGTTTGATGACTGTAAAAGTGTATATTTATGACTCGTTCCAGGAAACTATGCGTATATTGCATGTCACTACTTCACAGGAGAGGCATTTGAACATATGCATATATTTTTTTAAATCAAAATGCATTTTGGGCAGAAATGCCTTCTGGAACATTTGACCTTTCATGTACCTTAACAAACTTGTATGCCCTCTGTAAATACAAATAAAGAAAAATGAATTACCAGCCTAGTTGGTTTAGCCACATAAAAAGCCAGGAACTTTCCCTCTACCCATGATTGGCTGAGAAAATGGATGGGTTGGACATGCCGAGAGATGCGTTCGGATTGGTCTGTCATGTAGCATGCTTCTGTCTTTAACATGAGCTGCTCAGTATGTGTAGATCATTTCTACCACAGCATTTATTAAAGATATTATGAAGAACTGCAAAAGTGTTGCTCATGCTCTCCACTTTCTGGAGGACAAGCGTGCCATGCTGACTCTCTCTGACTCTGAAAAAGAATCAAACGATGAGGAAATCCCTGAATTAAGGAGATGAGACGGAGATCGAATTTCAATTTTGAAACAATGTTGCAAATGTTGGAGAGACAGACACCAAGGTTTATGCAAATCTCCGCTGTTGAAAAACTACATGTTAGTCTAAAAGAAATGTGAGATAATGTCTGGATGCTTTTTATAGTGGAGATCAAGTTTATAAATTGCTTGGCTGGGCTGACGAGACAGTGGATTGAGCAGTCAGATCGAACAGAGTAAATAGACACTTTAACGTTATAGATTTAGCTGGTGGTAACTTGTGGAATAGACACCAGCTGGAATGCGGTTTTAACCAATCATCATTCTGGATTCTGGGCGGCAGCGTAGCCTAGTGGTTAGAGCGTTGGACTAGTAACCGGAAGGTTGCGTAACCGGAAGGTTGCGAGTTCAAACCCCCGTGCTAACTAGGTACAAATCTGTCGTTCTGCCCCTGAACAGGCAGTTAACCCACTGTTCCCAGGCTGTCATTGAAAATAAGAATATGTTCTTAACTGACTTGCCTAGTAAAATAAAGGTGTAAAATAATAATAATAAAAATTAGACCCATCTGTTGTATAAAACAATATATTCTACTCATTATCTGCATTTCATTGATACACATACTTATACTGTTAACAAAAGACAAAATTGTAACTATCACTTAATCAAACTGCCAAGATAATCCATCCACCTGACAGGTGTGGCATATCAAAAAGTTGATTAAACAGCACAATTAGTACACAGGTGCACCTTGTGCTGGGGACAATAACAGGCCACACTAAAATGTGCACAACACAACGCAACGCAGCAGATGTCTCACATTTTGAGGGAGCAAGCAATTGTCATGTGGACTGCAGGATTGTCCACCAGAGCTGTTGCCAGATAATTTAATGTTAATTTCTCTAAAATAGGCAGTCTCCAACATCATTTTAGAGAATTTGGCAGTACATCTAACCGGCCTCACAACCGCAGACCAAGCTGTCAAACAGTCATAGAGAAGCTCCTCTGCGTAGTCTTTGTCCTCAACAGGGTCTTGACCTGACTGTTGTAACCAACTTCGATGGCCACTGGTACATTGGAGAGGTCTTCACAGATGAATCACATTTTCAACTGTACCGGGCAGATGGCAGAGAGCAAGTATGAAGTCGTGTGGGCGAGCTATTTGCTAATGTCAGAGTTGTGAACAGAGTACCCCATTGTGGGGGTGGGATTATGGTATGGGCAGGCTTAAGCTACGGAAAACAAACACAATTGCATTTTATCGATGGCAATTTAAATGCACAAAGATACCGTGACGAGATCCTGAGGCCCATTGTCATGCTATTTATCCATGTTTCAAGCATGATAATTCATTGCTCCACGTCGCAAGGATCTGTAAAGGATCTGTACAGACTTCCTGGATGCTGAAAATGTCTCAGTTCTTCAATGGCCTTCATACTTATCAGACATGTAACCCATAGAGCATGTTTGGGATGCTCTGGATTGTATGACATCTTGTTCCAGTTCCCGCCAATATCCAGCAACTTCGCACAGCCATTGAAGAGGAGCGGGACAACATTCCACAGGCCACAATCAAACAGCCTGATCAACTCTATGCGAAGGAGATGTGTCGTGCTGCATGAGGCAAACTGTGGTCACACCAGATACTGACTGGTTTTCTGATCCACACCACTACTTTTGTTTAAGGTCTCTGTGACCAACACATGTATATCTGTATTCCCAGTCATGTGAAATCCATAGGTTAGGGCCTAATGAATGTATTTCAATTATCTGATTTCCTTATATGAAGTGTAACTCATTGAAATCTTTTACATGTTTGCATGTTTTTAGTACATTTCTTTTCAGTGTAGTTTGGTAACTGCTGAATACTGTACATTTTTATATTTTTACCTCAAATGTATTGATTTGGCATCAATTTATGTTTGAAGGTAAATATCTAATCATATATTAATGTGGCTTTAAATACTACATCATAGGACAACGTGTGAAGAGTCCCTTCATGCTACTATTTGGAATCATAGTGGTGTGTACAATGCACTGCTGAAATACCTGGGTTATAAATAACAATATGTTCCACTCATCTGAATTTCATAAGCAGAGATGCAGGCAATACTGTTGACATGTCACATCAAAAACAGGTGCTCTTGTATAATGTTGCACGGAGCAGAAACGGCATAAAAACACTGCTACATTTTTAAAGTAGCCAACTGTTTTACAATAGCCCTATTTCTGAGGATTTGTCCTACATATGTACTGTATGAGGATAATTCAACTGTAAGATTGACATGCTCACCACCTGCCATTGGATACAAATTACAAACAAGTGTGCGAGTGAGTCAAATACTGTATGGAAAAGTGTTTACCATATATTCTTTCTATTCAGCACTTGAAAAAGAGCAGTTTTTGAAATGTGTATGTTTTATTTTTGCTATTGGATTAAATGGTAGGCTCACCATTTAGTATTTTACATACGATATTCTGATGTATTAAATGGGAATCTGTCCCCATCACTATGAAATAGATGTTTTTTTCAGGCCCTATTTACCACACTGCTGATTTTCCCATTTATCACTGAACAATCACTCAGACAAAACACACATTTTGTATTACAATCTGTACTCAAATTATTATTTACAGAAAACAGGCATATGCACTTTTCTGAAAGATTTGTGATGCGATTATAATGATTTGTTTTTTAGCATGTTAATTTATACAATATAATTGTGTTGTATGACTTTACAATGGAATCAGTTCCTAATCAGAAACTTCATGGCCAAGTTGTTTTATATGGGTTTTACATTCAAACATATCCCCAGTGTATTACACTTAGCTCTGGTGTTTGGAGGGTGTTTGAATGTAAACCCAATACAAGTGCTTAAATACAAGGAATGTGTTTTTGAAACAGAAATGAAGTACTCTGAAACCTGATAGTAGTTTTTAAAGCTGTGAAAACACTTTTTGGGGGTTTCAGTGCTTGTAAAAGGGCAACATCAAAAAATGTGTTACTTATATAATCAGTGGTTTAGAAATACAAATGATTTATAGCCTAAATATTGATTGATTAGTAAGGGTATATCCCCCCCCCCCAATGCTTTTATTTAGACAGATTAGGAAGAGCAGGAGCTGTAACATGGTACATTTCGTTGGTATTTTAGCCACACTATAATAAATTATTCTGCGGTTCATTTCAATTGACAAAGAAACTAAACATTCTCAATCAAAATGAATGCAAGCGGTAACGCACCCGGCTTAGACACTCTCTCCCCACTGAAGACCGGGGTTAAAGTACCGCGCCAACTCTTCAATCTGTTTCTCCCACCCTTCTGTATAGCCTCAGTTATGAAATTACATTCTCAATAAAACGTGTCAACATACAGAAATATTTTAAAATATGTTTTTCATTTCAAATATGTTTTGGGTGCAAGTCATTTCAAATGACTTGTAAATGTTACGCTTTTTGTGCCATTGTGTGTAATGGATCACGATGAACGGATATCAAAAGCTTCAGGCAAATTGACATTCAATGGAAGACGATTGTGCAGAATCTTTCATTCGTGCAGTTCAACATCCAGTTAGTGCCGTTGAACACTGTGCGTGACGACAAGTGGCGGAGAAAGTGCCCAATTGTCATACTTGAGTAAAAGTAAACATACCTTAGTAGAAAATGACTAAAGTGAAAGTCACCCAATAAAACACTACTTGAGTGAAAGTCTAAAAGTAATTGGTTTTAAATATACTTAAGTATCAAAAGTAAAAGTGTGAATCATTTCAGATTCCTTATATTAAGCAAACCAGACGGCAACATTTTTATTTTAATTTACGGATAGCCAGGGGCACACTCCAACACTCAGACATAATTTACAAACTAAGGATGTGTGTTTAGTGAGTCCGCCTGATAAGAGGCAGTAGGGAGGACCAGGGATGTTCTCTTGACTTATTGTACATTTGGAAGCTACGCTCACGGAATATGAATATTTGTCACCCAACCGCTCATTCGGATTGGCAATGCAATATATATTTGTGTAAATGTCTATTTCGTCTCTCTGTTGAAACCACTCAATCCGTCTATGGGGAAGTAGTTCGATGTAGGTAACAATGTCTTAGTTGTCGGCCTCTTTGTCTTGGAGTGTTCTTAAGAATGGATCACTTCAGGTGTCCCACACAATTTGGTCAGATTGTCCTAGACCACTTTACATACCCAGCTGAAGACTGAATGTTTGGTCTAGTCCAGGGGTGAGCAATTCCAGTCCTGGGCCTGATTGGTGTCAGTTTTGCCCCAGCTAACACACCTTACTCCAATAATCATCTAATCATGATCTTCAGTTTAGAATGCAATCTGATTAATCAGCTGTGTTTGCTAGGGATGGAGAAACAGTGTGATACCAATCAGGCCCTCGAGGACTGGAGTTGCCCACCCCTGTTCTTGTCTTTACCTTCACCTGTCAAGAGTTTCAGAGGGTCTTACCATTTTCTGGTCTTGTAGTTTTAACCTTTTCTACATGTGGACCATGTCCTCATGTTCTCTGGTCTGTATTTAAATTCTCAGCGAGTCCTTTTAAGCACTTAGGCCTCGGTTCCATGTTGACACAATGTCTGTGCTCATGTGGGCATGGTTACTGACTGGGCCCAGGTTTTTATGAAAAGCCATTATCTCATTTAGAAGGCTGAAATCACATTTGTATCTTTTCAAAAATAGTTTCATATTTAATAATTACATTTTTACAATGTTTAGATGTAAATCTGATACATTGTGAAAACTCTTATAGTTACAATGTTTCCCTTATAACGTCTTTCTGATCATTTTAATGACATCACAAATTAGACATTCATTTTCCATTTTTCATCTCAACATTTGTGAGAAATATCCAGAAATCCATTATTAATGTGTTGAAGTTTTGGTGGCAAAGTCTCTCTGTGTAACAAAGGCTGTTCAGCCTTCACATGCTGCAGAAAGTTTACAACCGGCTGTTATGTCATAAAACCGGCGCAACTCCCCCCTCTGGTGGGAGAGAGGTGGATCTGGCTATCTGTCAGCCATGTGCCGAGCTAATCGGGCACCTTTGATCCTCACCAAGGAGAGAGAGTCATGACAACACCATGCAATGTTTTGTCTCTTTGAAGTTGGTGGTAGCTCAGTTGCCGCTAGTTCTGGTGTTACAATGCACTTCATTTTTCCTTGGGAATCATTTTGACCACCCTTGGTTTTTATTTACTTATTTAACCTTTATTTAACTTGACAAGTCAGTTAAGAACAACTTTTTATTTTCAATGACGGCCTAGGAACAGTGGGGTTAACTGCCTGTTCAGGGGCAGAACGACAGATTTGTACCTTGTCAGCTCTGGGATTTGAACTTGCAACCTTCTGGTTACTAGTCCAACGCTCTAACCACTAGGCTACCACCCCAATTGATATGACATCAATCAAATGTATTTATAAAGCCCTTTTTACATCAGCCGATGACACAAAGTGCCCTACAGAAACCCAGCCTAAAACCCTAAACAGCAAGCAATGCAGATGTAGAAGCATGGTGGCGAGGATAAACTCCCTAGAATGGCTGGAACCTAGGAAGAAACCCAGAGAGGAACGAGGCACTGAGGGGTGGTCAGTCCTCTTCTGGCTCGGCCGGGTGGAGATTATAACAGTACATGGCCAATATGTTCAAACGTTCATAGATGACCAGCAGGGTCAAATAAAAATAATCAGTGGTTGTAGATGGAGTAAATGTAAATGTATCTGATCAATCACATCACAATCTCATACATAGGCAACCTTAGCAGCACCATTTCACATGTTAATACTCCAAAAATAAGTTATCTGGGAGTGAAATACTGTAAATCCCGGATGTTAAACTGTTGGGGAAAATAGACACTGATGTGTTATGTACTACACATATCCAGAAGACTTGTTCTGACAAGTAGCTACTTTGGACGGTTGAGCTAATGTGCACTAATGTGATTAGCATGATGTTGTTGGTAACAAGAAAATAGACAAATCTGTTATGGGCAGAAAGCTTAAATTCTTGTTAATCGAACTGCACTGTCCAAGTTACAGTAGCTATTACAGTGAAATAATACCATGCATTTGTTTGAGGCGGGTGCACAATTTTGAAAATGAAAAGTTAGTAATAAACAAATTAGGCACATTTGGACAGACTTGACACATATTGAACAGAAATGCAATGGTTCATTGGATCAGTTTACAACTTTGCACATACACTGCTGCCATCTAGTAATCAAAATCTAAATTGTGCCTAAACTGGAATAATACATTGTGGCCTCTTTCATTTCAAAGATGATAAACATGAATTAAAATGAATAAAAATATTAATTAAAATACATGATCTTTTACCAGATATATTGTGTTACATGTGTTAAAGAAATGTCCTCTCACTGTTAACTGCATTAATTTTCATCAAAATTAACATTTGTAAATATTTATATGAACATTCAACAACTGAGACATAAACTGTCCCTCAGACATGTGACTAACAGAATTGAATGATGTGTCCATGAACAAAGGGGGGTCAAAATCAAAAGTAACTGTCAGTATCTGGTGTGGCCACCAGCTGCATTAAGTACTGCAGTGCATCTCTTCCTCATGGACTGCACCAGATTTGCCAGTTCTTGCTGTGAAATGTTACCCCACTCTTCCACCAAGGCACCTGCAAGTTCCCGGACATTTCTGGGGGGAATGGCCCTAGCCCTCACCCTCCAATCCAACAGGTCTCAGACGTGCTCGATAAGATTGAGATCCGGGCTCTTCACTGGCCATGTCAGAACACTGACATTCCTGTCTTGCAGGAAATCACGCACAGAATGAGCTGGTGGCATTGTCATCCTGGAGGGTCATGTCAGGATGAGCCTGCGAGAAGGGTACCACAGGAGGATGTCTTTCCTGTAACGCACACCGTTGAGATTGTCTGCAATGACAACAATCTCAGTCCAATGATGCTGTGACACACCGCCCCAGACCATGATTGACCCTCCACCTCCAAATCAATCCCACTCCAGAGTACAGTCCTCGGTATAACGCTCATTACTTCGACGATAATTGCGAATCCGACCATCACCCCTGGTGAGACAAAGCCGCGGCTCGTCAGTGAAGATCACTTTTTGCCAGTCCTGTCTGGTCCTGCAACGGTGGGTTGGGCCCATAGGCGACGCTGTTGTCGGTGATGTCTGGTGAGGACCTGCCTTACAACAGGCCTACAAGCCCTTAGTCCAGCCTCTCTCAGCCTATTGCGGACAGTCTGAGCACTGATGGAGGGATTGTGTGTTCCTGGTGTAAACTCGGGCAGTCGTTATTGCCATCCTGTACCTGTCTCGCAGGTATGATGTTCGGATGTACCGATCCTGTGCAGGTTTTGTTACACGTGATCTGCCACGATCAGCTGTCCGTCCTGTCTCCCTGTAGAGCTGTCTTAGGCGTCTCATAGTACGGACATGGCAATTTATTGCCCTGGCCATAACTGCAGTCCTGCAGCTTCCTTGCAGCATGCCTAAGGCATGTTCACGCAGATGAGCAGGGACCCTGGGCATCTTTCTTTTGGTGTTTTTCAGAGTCAGTAGAAAGGCCTTTTTAGTGTCCTAAGTTTTCATAACTGTGACCTTAATTGCCTACCGTCTGTAAGCTGTTAGTGTCTTAACGACCGTTCCACAGGTGTATGTACATAAATTGTTTATTGTTCATTGAACAAGCATGGGAAACAGTTTTTAAACCCTTTACAATGAAGATCTGTGAAGTTATTTGGATTTTTACGAATTATCTTTGAAAGACAGGGTCCTGACAAAGGGACATTTTTTTTTTGCTGAGTTTATGTATATTTTTTTTCTTACAAAATAATATAATTTCAATAAGACCTTTTGGTGATATATTTTTGTGGGTAGTTGGTGCAAATCAATAGACGTGGAATAATGGGAAATAAAATGTATGCATATGTGAGTACAGGCCACATCCATTTATTTGTTGATTTCTGGTCAAATATTGGTCAAACAGTATTTTTTTATACTGTCTAGTCACATTGAGGCTGAATTTCTCTCCAAAAGGTCCTCAAAAGGGCGAATGACAAGGTGTGAAATGATAGCGAATCAGCCCCAGCTCTCTTTCCCTCTCACAGAAATAAGCCCACGCTTAGTTCATCCCTCCCTCTCTCTTCGTCCCATACATGTTTCTTCTTCTAACGTGCAAACGGTTTCCATAGCAACTCTGCTCGGGCCACATTCTGCTCCCCTGTCTCTTTCTCTCTCCCCTGCCTGCCTACCACCCCAGTTGGAGCAGCCAAGCTCCCTCTGCAGAAATGAAGCACTTGCCCCTTTCATTTTGAACAGAAAATCTATACGCGCAAGGCAAACAGAAACACGATCAATATTTGGGAAACGTAGCGTTTCTGTTTGTCGCAGCTGGCTGGCCAGACTTGCACTGATTTGAAGGGATTTCTTTATTTAACCATCTCGTCCCTTTGAAGCAAAAAACTAAACGCGATCGAGTCGATTGCCTTTGAGAATTTCTAAGGTGTGGCAGCTTTTAATGTCAGTGTAGGGCATTTGTACTGTACGGTTTGAAGTGGAAGATCTGATGTAAATCGAGTATCTTGCAGGCAGTGGTGTTGTGGAGTGTAAAGATATTATTTTACCACTGCATCAATGATTGCATGACATTGAAGGTGTTTTAAAAATCTAAAATTACACTAGATTTGAAAAGAGTGGAAATCAAATTTGTATAAGCATTGTCAAGAAATGTGTGCTCTCTTAAGTCTACAAGATTTTCTTAAACTACTATCCAGAACTCAATGATTTACCTTTATGCCCTTCAAGGCAACATGAATCAACTAATATGCTACCTAAATGCTTCCCATTTAATTACCTGGGTTCTCATATGGTCTGACCCCCAAATGGCACCATATTCCCTACATACCAGTAGTCCATTAGTCCAGTAGTCTATTAGTCCAGTAGTCCATTACTTTTTGGGCCCTATGGGCCCTGGTTAAAAATAGTGCAGTATATAGTGAATAGGGTGCCATTTGGCACTCAGCCATAGCCTTTAGCTCAGTGATAGCTGAACAGACGAGACAGAGGAGTTTAAAGAGAGAGAGTTTAAAATGTAATGGAGTAAAATACATTGTATTATGTCAACATTTGAATCATAGTAGAAATTGCTGATGGACTTCATGACAGAGTCACAGTTATTGTATGAATTGTCATCTAATTAGCTTACAGGGTTGGGTAGGTTACTTTCTAAATGTAATCTGTTATAGTTACTAGTTACCTGTCCAAAATTGTAATCAGCAACGTAACTTTTGGATTACCCAAACTCAGTAACGTAATCTGATTTCATTCCGTTACTTTTAGATTACTTTCCCCTTAAGAGGCATGAGAAGAAGACAAAAATGTACGTTGAACATCTATTGCAGGATAAATCAATGTTAAAGTTTTCATAGCTGGCTACATATATATATATTTATATGTTAATTTTAGCCTGCCATAGCTGGCCAAATAGGGGTGTTAAATTTGACTTTGTGTTGGTTATGTCGGCTTATTCTAACCCATCACTTTCTACTACATATAATATTATGATTCAATTATCTTTACATTAAAAACCAAAGTCTATCAGAATTCCACTCATTTCAAAAAATGTTATACCCCTTGATCTTCAAGAATTAGACTTGGAAATATGGAAGTTATACCTGAGCATGACCCAAAACTAAGGACTTATTAGCCAACCCTACTCTGTTGTTTATGATTTGTTGTCGTTGAGGACTGATTGGGCTCGTTGATTCGAGTTTAAAAATAAATGCTGCGCTCATGGAATGGCTTTGAGCACTACTGAAAAGTGGTATTTACGTGTGAAAAAATGAATGCCATCGTCTGCATTAGCTATAGGCCTATTGTTTACCATTTTGTTGGTGACACTTTGATATCTTGATAATATGCAGATGTTTAAAGGGCAAATCCACAGATGAAACAATAACAAAATGTTTGCCCTGCCTCTGTTCTGGTAAAAAACTGAGGGATGGGCCTGGAGAAATGTAATCACTCTCAGATTAATAGACAGAGCGGGGTTCTCATGGAGGGTGACGGTTGAACTAAGCTCATGATGCATTTATAACTTATATTCTTGAAGATTCAATGGATATATATATATACTACCGTTTAAAAGTTTGGGGTCACTTAGAAATGTCCTTGCTTCTGAAAGCACATACTTGTCCATAAAAATAACATCAAATTGATCAGAAATTCAGTGTAGACATCGTTAATGTTGTAAATTACTATTGTAGCTGGAATTGTTTTAAATTGAATATCTACATAGGCGTACAGAGGCCCATTATCAGCAACCATCACTCCTGTGTTCCAATGGCATGTTGTGTTAGCTAATCCAAGCGGTCATTTTAAAAGCCTAATTGGTCATTAGAAAACCCTTTTGCAATGATGTTAGCACAGCTGAAAACTGTAGTTCTGATTAAAGAAGCAATTAAACTGGGCTTCTTTAGATTAGTTTAGTGTTTTGAGAAATGAAGGCTCTTCCATGTGAGAAATTGCCAAGAAACTGAAGATCTCGTAAAACGCCGTGTACTACTCTCTTCACAGAACAGCGCAAACCAGAATAGAGTGGGAGGTCCTGGTTCACAATTGAGTTAGAGGACAAATACATTAGTTTCAAAATCACCAGTCTCAACGTCAACAGTGAAGAGGCAACTCCGGGATGCTGGCCTTCTAGGCAGGTGGACTACAATCATGATTTGGAATGCACACACCTGTCTATATAAGGTCCCACAGTTGATAGTGTATGTTAGAGCAAAAACCAAGCCAGGAATTATTTGTAGAGCTACGAGACAGGATTTTGTCGAGGTACAGATCAGGGCGAAGGGTACCAAAAGATCACTGCAGTATTGATGGTCCCAAAAAAACAAAGTGACCTCCATCATTCTTAAATGGAAGAAGTTTGGAACCACCATGACTCTTCCTAGAACTGGCCGCCAGTCCAAACTGTGCAATCGGAGGTGAACGGCTATGGTCTGGGAGTTGACCAAGAACCCGATGGTCCCTCTGACAGAGATCTAGAGTTACTCTGTGAAGATTAGAGAACCTTCCAAAAGAACAACCATCTCTGCAGCCCTCCACCAATCAGGCCTTTATGGTAAAGTGGCCAGACGGAAGCCACTCCTCTATAAAAGACACATGACAGTCCGCTTGGAGTTTTCCAAAAGCCACCTAAACACTCTTAGACCATTTTAAACAAGATTCTCTGGTCTGATGAAACCAAGATTGAACTTTTTGGCCTTAGGATCCCATCGTCAACATCCGCTGAAAAGGCAGAACGCGAAATTCAAAAATATCTTTTAGAAATATTTCACTTTCATATATTCACAAGTGCAATACACAAAATTAAATCTTAACTTCTTGTTAATCTACCCATCACGTCCGATTTCAAAAAGGCTTTACAGCGAAAGCACACCATATGATTATGTTAGGTCAGAGCCTAGTCACAGAAAAACATAGTCATTTTCCAGCCAAAGAGAGGAGTCACAAAAAGCAGAAATAGAGACAAAATTAATCACTAACCTTTGATCTTCATCAGTTGGCAGTCATAGGACTTCATGTTACACAATACATGTATGTCTTGTTCGATAAAATTTATATTTATATCCCAAAATCTCAGTTTATATTGGAGCATTGTGTCAGTAATGTTGTACCTCGAAAACATCCGGAGAATTTGCAGAGAGCCACATCTATTTACAGAAATACTCATCATAAACGTTGATAAAATATACAAGTGTTATGCAGAGAATTAAAGATATCCTTCTCCTTAACCTCTTGAAGCTAGGGGGCACTATTTTATGTTTGAAAAAATAACCTTCCCAAAGTAAACAGCCTATTTCTCAGGACCAGATGCTAGAATGTGCATATAATTGAGAGATTAGGATAGAAACGCTCTAAAGTTTCCAAAACTGTCAAAATATTGTCTGTGAGTATAACAGAACTGATATTGCAGGCAAAACCCTGAGAAAAATCAAACCAGGAAGTGACATCTATTTTGAAAACTCCATGCTCCATAGCCACCCTTTGCTCCATTTAAAGGAATATCAACCCGATTCCTTTTCCTATCGCTTCCTCAAGTTGTCAACAGTCTTTAGACATAGTTTCAGGCTTTTAGTTTGAAAAATGAGCCAGAAAGATAACATCGCGTCAGGTGGTCACGTGAGTTTTGCTCGCGTAACAGAGTTCGGACCGCCATTGCCGTTCCCTCTCCTACTGATAAAGACATTTGCGGTTGATATATTATCGATTATACATTTTAAAAACAACCTGAGGATTGATTATAAAACACTTTCTGTGGACATTACAGATATTATTTGGAATTTTAGTCTGCGTTGTCGTGACCTCTCTTTCCTGTGGATTTCTGAACTAACACGCCAAACAAACGGAGGTATTTTAGATAGAAAAATAATCTTTATGGAACAAAAGGAAAATTTGTTGTCTAACTGGGAGTCTCGTGAGTGAAAACATCTGAAGATCACCAAAGGTAAACGATTAATGTGATTGCTTTTATGATTTTCGTTACCGAGCTACTTGATGCTAAGTGTACTTAATAATATTTTATCGAGCGATCAATAAACTTACACAAACGCTTGGATTGCTTTCGCTGTGGAGACTACAGGTGGATTAACAAAAGGCTAAGCTGTGTTTTGAAATATTGCACTTGTGACTTCATGAATATAAATATTTTTTGTAATATTATGTGAATGTGGAGCTATGCTATTCAGCGGTTGTTGATGACAATTGTCCCGCTAAAAGGATAGGTAGCGTCAAGAAGTTAATGCAACCGCTGTGGAAGTTGAAGCCAGAATTGGGGTAACTGCTAGGGTGACCACATTTAAAATACTAAAATGCAGGACAACACAATCATTTTGTAGAACATTCACGGGAGAGTGTAGCATTCTTTTTTGGGTGGGTGCAACACCCTACCCCAATATTTGCATTTAGATCTTGTCTCGGGTTGCCACTTTAAATAGTATCAACGTAAACAATGACTCGGTGACTGACTTCATCAGGAAGAGCATTAAAACCTGTTGCGACTCTAGGGGCAGTATTTTCATTTTTTGGATAAAAAACGTTCCCATTTTAAACAAGATATTTTGTCACGAAAAGATGCTCAACTATGCATATAATTGACAGCTTTGGATAGAAAACACTCGTACACTGCTTTGTCCGGTGGCGATTTTATTAATTGTTCAGCAGTCTTATGGCTTGGGGTAGAAGCTGTTGAGGAGCCTCTTGGTCCTAGACTTGGCGCTCCATTACCGCTTGCCGTGCGGTAGCAGAGAAAACAGTCTATAACTTGGGTGACTGGAGTCTCTGACTGACACCTGCCTAAGGATCTGAAGGGGAGTGGGGCGGGTGGATACCACATACCGAACATAGGAACATTGAGAGAGGTGAGCTTGAACATTTTCAATAAGTTGAAGCCCCTGTTGAGGGTGGCACTCTGAGAAAGAGAAGCCATGGCCGGGGTGACTAGCAGGACTGGGCTAGGTTGATTGGGCGTTTGTAAGTGAGTTAATCCCTAGACACATTTATTAACTGGACAGTTGAGGGCTAAAACAAAAGTCCAGGGCCGTGTCTGGTTTAATCACAGCAGGACTGGTGAGGTTGGGTGAGATGAAAAGTCCAGGGCGTAAATAAACTTCTCGCAAGAGTTTCTGGTAAGTAAAATGTTATACCGTGCATTTGCTTTATTGTGTTCTTAGAGGGCCCTGGGTGACCGTTGTTAGATGTTATTGTGAACATTTTGTTATACCTGTCATCTCCCCTAAAGTTGAAGTTAGAAAATATGAAGTAAGGCTGGGACCACGTTACACAACTTGATACGAGGCGTGGGTATTCAGTAGGTAGTTTTGCATATTTGGATAGACATAGAAGGATCTACCCCACAGTAATAGGGGCTATTCCTGTTTGGAGGCAACACCCTGTCTTGGGGCCATTAATTAGACAATATTTTTGGAGATATGAATTTTACTCTGCATATGGAAAGGTTAAGATAAGAAATAATAACTACCGGTATTTATCCATTTGTTTGTGTGTGTGTTTCTGTGAGTGAAAGAATGACCAGAAACCACAATGGAAGTACAAGGACGTAAAGGTGGTGGCCTGCCAGACCCCTTGACGGGACCCCTGAAGATTATGGCAGATAAGTGGGGAAGGAATGTTCTGGACCAGGTTCAATTATGGCACAGGGAAGGTGCTTTTCCATTGACAGGGACACTAAGTGTGACACTGTTAGATGACGTAAGGGAGAGATTGACCCACTATGAGGGAAAGAAGCGGAAGAAAAAGGACAGAATAGAGTAAACTAAGTTCGGAAAGTGGGAGAGAGAGGCAGACAGACATTCCCAAAGGCAAGAGCCATTCCGGGATAAACCCCGCCAGAATATGATAGTTCAGACTGAGTAAGAGGGAAAAGATAACAAAGACGAGTCTTAGGAAGAATAGAAAAGACGATGAGAGGGATTTTCCCCCTCCCTATTCTTCTCCCCTTCAACTCTAACCAGCATTGCCGCTGCCTGATGGACTGCCTCCACCACCTCCTCCCCCTCTGCCCCTGGTAGACCTGCCGAACCCTCTGCTGCCAGGCCCAGCCGTGCCAACTGCGCCGCCTGGCCCTGCTCCTACAACCCCGCCTACGCCTGTTGTCCAAGGCTCTCCAGGAGTAGATTTCATGAACCATCTGGCTGCCGGTATCACTAGCATGATGAAGGGAGGGGCATCCCCTACCGCGTCGGCAGGCTGGAAGAAGGCAGTTGAAGGTGCCGGTATCACTAGCATTTACATTTACATTTACATTTAAGTCATTTAGCCGACGCTCTTATCCAGAGCGACTTAGAAATTGGTGCATACACCTTATGACATCCAGTGGAACAGCCACTTGCACTAGCATGATGGGAGGGGCATCCCCTACCGCGTCGGCAGGCTGGAAGAAGGCAGTTGAAGGTGCCGGTATCACTAGCATGATGGGAGGGGCATCCCCTACCGCGTCGGCAGGCTGGAAGAAGGCAGTTGAAGGTGCCGGTATCACTAGCATGATGGGAGGGCATCCCCTACCGCGTCGGCAGGCTGGAAGAAGGCAGTTGAAGGTGCCGGTATCACTAGCATGATGAAGGGAGGGGCATCCCCTACCGCGTCGGCAGGCTGGAAGAAGGCAGTTGAAGGTGCCGGTATCACTAGCATGATGGGAGGGGCATCCCCTACCGCGTCGGCAGGCTGGAAGAAGGCAGTTGAAGGTGCTCGTTCTGGGGGAAATTGAAAGAAGGCAACAAACCCCTTTACTCAGACCGGGACCAAAGGACCTCCGTGGTAGATGACAACAACAGCAGCTCCAACTCAAAATCAAATTTTATTTGTCACATACACATGGTTAGCAGATGTTAATGCGAGTGTAGCGAAATGCTTGTGCTTCCAGGTCCGACAGTGCATTAATTATCTAACAAGTAATCTAACGATTCCCAGAACTACCTAATACACAAATCTAAAGGGGTGAATGAGAATATGGACATGGAAGTATATGGATGAGCGATGGCCGAGTGGCATAGTCAAGGTGCAATAGATGGTATAAAATACCGTATATACATGTGATATGAGTAATGTAAGGAATTGAAACATGATTAAAGTTGCATTGTATAAAGTGATTAGTGATCCATTTATTAAAGTGGCCAGTGATTGGATCTCAATGTAGGCAGCCTCTCTGAGTTAGTGATTGCTGTTTAGCAGTCTGATGGCCTTGAAATAAATCAAATCAAATCTAATTTTATTTGTCACATAACACATGGTTAGCAGATGTTAATGCGAGTGTAGCGAAATGCTTGTGCTTCTAGTTCCGACAATGCAGTGATAACCAACAAGTAATCTAACTAACAATTCCAAAACTACTGTCTTATACACAGTGTAAGGGGATAAGGAATATGTACATAAGGATATATGAATGAGTGATGGTACAGGGCAGCATACAGTAGATGGTATCGAGTACAGTATATACATATGAGATGAGTATGTAGACAAAGTAAACAAAGTGGCATAGTTAAAGTGGCTAGTGATACATGTATTACATAAGGATGCAGTCGATGATATAGAGTACAGTATATACGTTATATATTATATAAGGTAGCATTGTTTAAAGTGGCTAGTGATATATTTACATCATTTCCCATCAATTCCCATTATTAAAGTGGCTGGAGTTGGGTCAGTGTCAATGACAGTGTGTTGGCAGCAGCCACTCAATGTTAGTGGTGGCTGTTTAACAGTCTGATGGCCTTGAGATAGAAGCTGTTTTTCAATCTCTCGGGCCCAGCTTTGATGCACCTGTACTGACCTCGCCTTCTGGATGATAGCGGGGTCAACAGGCAGTGGCTCGGGTGGTTGATGTCCTTGATGATCTTTATGGCCTTCCTGTAACATCGGGTGGTGTAGGTGTCCTGGAGGGCAGGTAGTTTGCCCCCGGTGATGCGTTGTGCAGACCTCACTACCCTCTGGAGAGCCTTACGGTTGAGGGCGGAGCAGTTGCCGTACCAGGCGGTGATACAGCCCGCCAGGATGCTCTCGATTGTGCATCTGTAGAAGTTTGTGAGTGCTTTTGGTGACAAGCCGAATTTCTTCAGCCTCCTGAGGTTGACGAGGCGCTGCTGCGCCTTCTTCACGACACTGTCAGTGTGAGTGGACCAATTCAGTTTGTCTGTGATGTGTATGCCGAGGAACTTAAAACTTGCTACCCTCTCCACTACTGTTCCATCGATGTGGATAATAGAAGTTGTTTTTCAGTTTCTCGGCCCCCAGCTTTGATGCACCTCTACTGACCTCGCCTTCTGGATGGTAGCAGTGTGAACAGGCAGTGGCTCGGGTGGTTGTTGTCCTTGATGATCGTTTTGGCCTTCCTGTGACATCGGGTGCTGTAGGTGTCCTGGAGGACAGGTAGTTTGCCCCCGGTGATGCGTTTTGCAGACCGCACCACTCTCTGGAGTGCCTAGTGGTTGAGGGCGGTGCAGTTGCCGTACCAGGTTGAAGAGGTGCTGTTGCGCCTTCTTCACCACACTGTCTGTAGTTGGACCATTTCAGTTTGTCTGTGATGTATACACCGAGGATCCACTTCTCCACTGCTGTCCCTTCGATGTAGATAGGGGGGTGCTCCCTCTGTTGTTTCCTGAAGTCCGCAATCATCTCCTTTGTTTTGTTGATGTTGAGTGAGACGTAGTTTTCCTGACACCACAATCTGAGTGCCCTCACCTCCTCCCTGTAAGCTGTCTCGTCGCTGTTGGTAAATCAAGCCCACTACTGTTGTGTCATCTGTAAACTTGATGATTGAGTTGGAGGCGTGCATGGCTACACATTTGTGGGTGAACAGGGAGAACAGGAGGGGGCTGAGCATGCACCCTTGTGGGGCCCCAGTGTTGAGGGTCAGCGAAGTGGAGATGTTGTTTCCTACCTTCACCGCCTGGGGACGGCCCGTCAGAAAGTCCAGGACCCAATTACATAGGGTGGGGTTGAGACACAGGGTCTCCAGCTTGATGATGAGTTTGGAGGGCACTATAGTGTTGAATGCTGAGCTGTAGTCAATGAACAGCGTTCTTACATAGGTATTCCTTTTGTCCAGATGGGATAGGGCAGTTTGCAGTGTGATGGCAATTGCATTGTCTGTGGACCTGTTGGGGCTGTGTGCAAACTGGAGTGGGTCTAGGGTGGCCGGCAAAGTGGAGGTCATATGATCCTTGACAAGTCTCTCAAAGCACTTCATGATGACAGAAGTGAGTGCTACGGGGTGGTAGTCATTTAGATCAGTTATCTTTGCCTTCTTGAGTTCAGGAACAATGGTAGCCATCTTGAAGAAATTGGGGGCAACAGACTGGGATAGGGAGCAATTGATTATGTCCTAAAACATACCAGCCAGTTGGTCTGCGCATGCTTTGAGGACGCGGCTAGGAATGTCGTCTGGGTCAGCAGCCTTGCGAGGGTTTACACACTTAAATGTTTTACTCATGCCAGCCACAGAGAAGGGGGGGGGGGCGCAGTCCTTGCTAGTGGGGCTTCTGATTGGTCGGACCAGCATTGAATGGTTCTTGTCACTGATATATCCTGTTTGAGTTTCTGCCTATAAGACGGAGGGAGCAAGATGGCGTCGTGGTCAGATTTTCCGAAGGGAGGGCGGGGGAGGGCTTTGTATGCATCGCGGAAGTTAGAGGAGCAGTGGTCGATGTTATGGCGCATGCACGTAACGCAATCAATATGCTGGTAGAATTTAGGTAGCCCTGTTCTCAAATTTTCTTTGATAAAATCCCCAGCTACAATAAATGCAGCCTCAGGATGTATAGTTTCCAGTTTGCGTATGACCGTCTTGGTGTCTGCTTGAGGGGGAATGTACACAGCTGTGACTATAACTGACAAGACTTTTCTTGGTAGGTAAAATGCCAGCTCTTGATTGTAAGGAATTCTAGATTGGGTGAACAGAAGGACTTGAGTTCCTGTGTGTTATTTTACCTTTATTTAACGTGGCAAGTCAGTTAAGAACAAATTCTTATTTTCAATGACAGCCTACGAACAGTGGGTTAATTAACAAGCCCAATACAGCAAATGAAAGATAAACATCTTGTTAATCTACCCATCGTGTCCGATTTTTAAAACGTTTTACAGCAAAAACACAATATATATTTGTTAGATCACCACAAATAAAAAAAAAACAACACACAGCCGTTTTTCCCAGCCAAAGATAGTCACAAAAGCAGAATTAGAGATAAAATGAATCACTAAGCTTTGATAATCTTCATCAGATGATACTCATATGACATCATGTTACACAACATTTGTTTTGTTCGATAATATGCATATTTATATCCACAAATTTCAGTTTACATTGGCGCCATGTTTAGAAATGCCTCCAAAATATCCGGAGTAATTACAGAGAGTCAGATAACAGAAATACTCATCATAAACTTTGACGAAAGATACATGTTTTACATATAATTAAAGATATATAAATCACACTAGAGGCTTCATTCCACGTTCTACTGACTGTTGACATCTAGTGGAAGGCTTAGGATGTGCGAACAGATCCATATCTTATTTGGATGTGAATAGACGATGAGTTGAAAATCAACCAGCCCCAGAATTTCCACTTCCTGTTTGGAAGTTTGCCTGCCCTATGAGTTCTGTTATACTCACAGACATAATTCTAACAGTTTTAGAAACACCAGAGGGCTTTCTATCCAATAGTAATAATGATATGCATATATTCACATCTGGGACAGAGTAGGAGGCAGTTCACTATGGGCACGCAATTTATCCAAAGTGAAAATTCTGCCCCCTATCCCTAAAAGGGTAAATGTGTGAACGTTAAATATTTCAAAATATTTTTGAATTTCCCACGCTGCCTTTCAGGGGAATGTTTGGGGGGATCCATTAGCAGAACCTGTGTCCTAGGGGGTAGAGTGACAGATTTGTACCTTGTCAGCTGGGGGATTCAAACCTGAAACCTTTCGGCTACTAGCCCAATGCTCTAACCACTAGGCTACCCTGTTATGATTACACCATGAGTCGTTAAGCATACACTCCTTTGTTTCCCAGAGAGGTGTTTATCTCTGTCGGCGTGACACATGGAGAAGCCCGGTTGCTGAACCGATTCCGACAACATATCCTGAGAGAGCCATGTTTCCGTGAAACAGAGAATGTTACAATCTCTGATGTCTCCCTGGAAGGCAACCATTGCTCGAATTGTGTCTACCTTGTTGTCAAGAGACTGGACATTGGCTAGTAGTATGCTCGGGAGCGGTGTGCGATGTGCATGTCTTCGAAGCCTGACCAGGTGGCTACTTTGTCTGCCCCTTCTGTGGCATTGTTGATCGCCTACTGGAATTAGATCCATTGTCCTGGGTTGTATTCCTGGTCGTAATGTTGGTAAGTTGACGTTGCTCTTAGATCCAACAGTTCTTCCCAGCTGTATGTAATACGACTTAAGATTTCCCGGGGTAACAATGTAAGAAATAAAACATTTTAAAAAAAGAACTCGAAGCGAGGCGCCATCATTGAGGAACCTTTAAACCTTCTGCTCGTGGGGAAAGACTGATGACGCAATGAGCTCTCATCCAGCCAGCAGAACCAGAAGACAGGAGAAGTGGAAGGCTGAGCAAAAGACACAAGACCAGACAAAATCTGTCAAATCAGCCATATATCAACAATTCTCCATGATGGCATAGCCAATCCCTCAGCCACAGCCAGCGGCGAGAGCGATGAATGGCAGCCAATTGTGTGGATCCAGAAAACATGGAGACATGAGGAAATAAAATACATTGTTGAAGACCTGCCTGATCCCAGTAAGGATACTGAGAAGCTTGTGGCTGATCTCACTCTCATGGTGGGCCAGTATAAACCCTCAGCATCAGAAGTGGAACACATCTGCAGAAAGAGGGGGATGTTGTAGGTAACTTTGATTCCAATAATAATTGGGTTGAGCAGGGAACCTACCCTGCCCAATTACAACAGCTGATGGGAAGACTTGATGCACTCTACCCTGCAAAGACTGAGTGGACACAGATTCGTGAATGCACGATGGAGAGAAAAGAGTCACTCGATTCCTACAGGAAGAGATTGGGAACCTGTTTCAGACTGCACTGTGGCATCCATCCCGGGGAACAGGCATATCAAGACCTTTTGGATGACTCTCTGATGAGAGGACTCAGATCAGATCTCCAGAAATCAGTTAGAACCACATGCATCGTTTGGGAAACAGAGCCATTGGTCACAGCAGAGCGACAGCAGGGCGAGCAGAAGGAAGAGAATAAAAAAAGAGGAGAAAAGGTGAAGACTCAGAAACTACAGGCTGCTCAATTGACTTTTTACCAGGGCCAGATGTCAGCTGATCCAGGGACTAGAAGAAGCTAGAAGAAGAGGTTGAAGAGGTAAGCCCAAGAAAGTGAACTGCTTCACCTGCGGCCAGCCAGGTCATTTCTCCACTCAGTGTGACCAGTCACCCCAATCTGGTGCAGTTATACATGAGGGGGAGCAGTTGATGCTGATGGAAGAACTGTGTGACTGGTGCTATTTATGAGATGTTGATAATGAGGTGCCCAATATTGCGCGTGTCTTCTCAATGGCTAAAACCCATTGTGTCCACGGGGATAGTTTCATGTCTGAAACAGAGTTACATTACACTTCCCATTTCTCACCATTGACAAGAGATTTGGGATATGAAAGGCTGTGGCTCTCAGGGAGTGTTAACCTCTCTGCGATATGTGGAACGGTAGCGTCCCACCTGGCCAACATCCCGTGAAAATGCAGAGCGCCAAATTCAAGTAAATTACTATAAAAATTAAACTTTGATGACATCACACATTCAATATACCAAATTAAAGCTACACTTGTTGTGAATACAGCCAAAGTGTCAGATTTAAAAAATGCTTTACGGCGAAAGCAAACGATGCTATTAGCACCTCAGTAAACAAAGAAAAGCAATATTTCAACCCTGCAGGTGCGACACAAAACGCAGAAATCTGTTGGCACTCCAATATGTCCCATAATCATCACAAATGGTCCTTTTGTTCGATTAATTCCGTCGATTATATATCCAAAATGTCAAGTTATTTGGCGCGGTTGGTCCAGAAAAACACTGGTTCCAACTTGCGCAACGTGACTACAAAATATCTCAAAAGTTACATGTAAGCATTGTCCAAACATTACTTTTGTAATAAAACTTTAGGTCTTTTTTATGTAAATAATCAATCAAATTGAAGACTGGATATACTGTGTTCAATATCGGAGGAAAACAAAGTGGAGCGTGCTTTCAGGTCAAGCCCCTCTAACAAAGAGTACACTTCCCTCGAGCCTCATTCTGAACAGTGTTACTTCTTCATGTCTCAAAGGAAAAACCTCAACCAATTTCTAAAGACTGACATCCAGTGGAAGCGACAGGAACTGCAGGAAGGTCAATTAGAAATCAGGATTCCCAATTGATACCCATTGAAAAGAGTGACTTCAAAAAACAACATCTGAACGGTTTGTCCTCGGGGTTTTGCCTGCCAAATAAGTTCTGTTATACTCACAGACATGATTCAAACAGTTTTAGAAACTTCAGAGTGTTTTCTATCCAACTCTAATAATATGCATATCTTAGCTTCTGGGTCTGAGTAGCCATTTACGTTGGACACGCTTTTCATCCGGACGTGAAAATACTGCCCCCTGTCCCAAAGAAGTTAAGGATGAGTCAATGCAGTGTGATGTACCGTGGCCGTGATTTCTGTACCTTAGGGGTTAATCTAACCCCTCCATAGAAAGAACTCTACATCTTTGAGAACAGTGTTCCTCACGTGTCCTTACTAAATCAGACTTGGCTGAGGATACTGGGGTTTGGATGAAAGGTGTGATAGGTGCAACCGATTAGATAATGGGGGAAGAAGGCTCAACTTACTCACCCAGCACACTCACATATTGTTACCCGCTCAACTGGGATACGCCAGAGGGGTGTGCATGGGTTAGACCAACCTCCATTCGCAACAAATATCATGTTGTTGAGTGAAGACTCACCCCTCTTGAGAGGGGACCCCGACTACCTATGGCCAAAGGACCAATATCACTTTGGGTGAATGAAGGGGTGGAACCTCTTGTTACACTTAAAAGCACTCATCGACCCTACAAAGCACAGTATCCACTCAGTAAAGAAGCAATCAAGGGTATTACCCCTGTCATGCTTCATTGGTAGCGAAAGGAGCCTTAGTCCTGTGTCCAGAGTCACCTTGCAATACCCCTATCTTGCCAATAAGAAAAGCCTCAGGGGATTGGTGTTTCGTTCAGGATTTGAGGCCAGTCAAAAGTGCAGTCTTTGTTGTTCCCAACCCAACTACGCTGTAGTTAGCAGTTCCAGTTCCAGCCACAGCTAATTTTTTTTTTTTTTTGTGGTTCTGGAGAATGTGTTTTTAGTATTACAGTTGCACCAGAGTCAGAGTCACTGGTTTGCTTTCACGTTTCTCAGAAAGAGATTCACATGGACGTTGGCGTATATGGGGTACACCGAGTCACCCGCATTTTTTCAGCTGCATTATCAGAAAATCTGGAGGGTTGCATTCCCCTGAGGGGAGCACTCTAATACAGTATTTTGATGACTTATTATTGTGCTCTAAGACCTTGGATGTGTGTGAAACCGACACGAGCTCTGTTAATTTTTCTAGCAGACAATGGCCACAAAGTAAATTTTGCAACTTGTCTCCCAAACTGTAAAGTATTTGGGACATGATATTACCCCCAATGGCAAGCAGCTGAGTCCAGAGAGAGTGAAAGCTATTCTCTCTGTCACCAAAAACCACATGATGTCCCTGACTGCTATGGGCGTGGCTGCCTGACTATGCCGAGGTTGTCCAGCCTCTCTCAGATCTAATTTAGCGCCACAAGATGGCTATGAATGATTAAAAGGACTGGCTTCCCTGAGAAAATAGAAACAACTCATAGAAACGACTACCTCACCCTGTTTGGGACTTCCTGATCATTCTGAACACTGGGTCAATGTCATCTGTACCAACACAAGATCATGGGGGGAAACAGAGACTCATGGGTTACTGCTCTAAGCACTTAGATAGTGTGGTAAGAGGTCTGGTGTACTGTTTGAGAGCGGTGGCTGCAGCCTCTGAAGCTGTACTCGCTCACCTGTGCTGACATTGTGGCTGTGTGAAAACTAACTGTGCATGTACCACATGCTGGTCATGCTCTCATTTCAAATAACATGCGCCAGATACAACAGGTGTAGACCTTACTGTGAAATGCTTACAAGCCCTTAACCAACAATGCCGTTTTAAGAAAATCCCAAAAGTAAGAGACAAGAATAACCAATAAGTAAAGATTAGTACTAAATAACAATAGCGTGGCAAAATACAGGAGGTACCAGTACAGAGACAATGTGTCAATGTTCGGGGGGCACCGGTATTGAGGAAATGATGAACATGTAGGTAGACTTATTAACTTCTTCGAGATAGGGGGCGCTCTTTTAATTTTTGGATAAAAAACGTTCCCGTTTTAAACAAGATATTTTGTCACGAAAAGATGCTCGACTATGCATGTAATTGACAGCTTTGGAAAGAAAAAACTCTGACGTTTCCAAAACTGCAAATATATTATCTGTGAGTGCCCCAGAACTAATGCTACAGGCGAAACCAAGATGAAGTTTCATACAGGAAATGTCCCAGATTCTGAAGGCGCTGTGTTCCAAGAGACTATATTTACCAGGTGTCCGCCCGGTGTCCTGTGTCGAAATTATTGCGTAATCTCTAGGTCCATGCGCGTTCCATTTCTTCAGAAGAGAAAGTAAACTGCCACGAAGGATTTATCATCGATAGATATGTGAAAAACACCTTGAGGTTTGATTCTAAACATCGTTTGCCATGTTTCTGTCGATATTATGGAGTTGATTTGGAAAAAAGTTCGCGTTTTAATGACTTAATTTTTTTTTCTTTTTTTTTTCTTACCCAAACGTGATGAAGAAAACGGAGCGATTTGTCAACACAAATAATATTTTTGTAAAAACTGAACATTTGCTATCTAACTGAGAGTCTCCTCATTGAAAACATCTGAAGTTCTTCAGATGGGTAAATTATTTTATTTGAATGCTTCTCTGGTTTTTGTGAAAATGTGGCATGCTGAATGCCAGGCATAATCCTATGCTAGGCTATCAATACTGTTACACAAATTCTTGTTTAGCTATGGTTCAAAAGCATATTTTGAAAATCTGAGATGACAGTGTTGTTAACAAAAGGCTAAGCTTGAGAGCTAGCATATTGATTTCATTTCATTTGCGATTTTCATGAATAGTTAATGTTGCGTTATGGTAATGGGCTTGAGGCTGTAGTCACGATCTCGACGCAAGAAGTTAAAGTGGCCATGCATAGATAATAACAGAGAGTAGCAGCAGCGTAGGGGGGGGCAATGCAAATAGTCAAATATTTGATTAGCTGTTCAGGAGTCTTATGGCTTGGAGGTAGAAGCTGTTTATAAGCCTCTTGGACCTATACTTTGCGCTCCGGTACCGCTTGTCATGCACCGCTTGCCGTGCGGTAGCAGAGAGAACAATCTATGACTAGGGTGGCTGGTGTCTTTGACAATTTTATGGGCTTTCCTCTGACACCGCCTATTATATAGGTCCTGGATGGTAGGAAGCTTGTTCCCAGTGATGTACTGGGCCGTTCGCACTACCCTCTGTATCGCCTTACGGTCAGATGATGAGCAGTTGCCATACCAAGCAGTGATGTCGAGAGTTGGTGCAGCTGTATGGTGCAGTTGTAGAGCCTTTTGAGGATCTGGGGACCCATAGCAAATTTGTTCAGGCTCCTGAGGGGGAAAAGGTTTTGTCGTGCCCTCTTCACAACTGTATGTTTGGACCATGATAGTTGAAACTCTCGACTCGCTCCACTACAGACCCGTCAATGTTAATGAAGGCCTGTTCGGCCCACCTTTTCCTGTAGTCCATGATCAGCTCCTTAGTCTTGCTCACATTGAGGGAGAGGTTGATGTCCTGGCACCACACTGCCAGTTCTCTGACCTCCTTGCTATAGGCCGTCTCATCGTTGTCGATGATCAGGCCTACCACTGTTGTGCTGTCCGCAAACTTAATGATAGTGTTGGAGTCGTGTTTGGCCATGCAGTCGTGGTTGAACAGGGAATACAGGAGGGGACTAAGTACACACCCCTGAGGCGCTCCAGTGTTAAGGATCAGCGTGGCAGACTTGTTGTTGCCAACTATTACCACCTGGGAGCGGCCCGTCAGAATGTCCAGGATCCAGTTGCAGAGGGAGGTGTTGAGCTTTGAGGGCACTATGGTGTTGAACGCTAAGCTGTTGTCAATGAGTAGCATTCTCACATTGGTGTTCCTTTTGTCCAGGTGGGAAAGGGCAATGTTGAGTGCAATAGAGATGTATCATCTGTGGATCTGTTTGGGCGGTATGCAAATTGGAGTGGGTCTAGCGTTTCTGGGATGATGGTATTGATGTGAGCCATGATGAGCCTTTCAAAGCACTTCATGGCTATAGACGTGCTACGGATCGGTAGTCATTTAAGCAGGTTACCTTAGTGTTCTTGGGCACAGGCACTATCGTGGTCTGCTTAACTTTTTGACGCTACCATCCCGTTAGCGGGATAATTGTCATCAACAACCGCTGAATTGCAGATAATTGAAATAATATTACTAAAAATATGTATATTCATGAAATCACATGTGGAATATAGCAAAACACAGCTTAGCTCTTTGTTAATCCACCTGTTGTGTCAGATTTTGAAAATATGCTTTACAGTGAAAGCAATCCAAGCGTTTGTGTAAGTTTATCGATCACTAGACAAAACATTGGAACACCTAGCATCACAGTAGCCTGGTCATGATAATCAGAAAAGCAATCAAATGAATCGCTTACCTTTGATGATCTTCGGATGTTTTCACTCACGAGTTACACAATAAATGTTCCTTTTGTTCTATAAAGATTATTTTTATATCCAAAATACCTCTGTTTGTTTGGCACGTTATTTTCAGAAATCCACAGGCTCGAGCGGTCACGACAACGCAGACGAAAATTCCAAATAGTATCCGTAATGTCCACAGAAACATGTCAAACGTTTTTTATAATCAATCCTCAGGATGTTTTTAAAATATCTAATCAATAATATATCAACTGGTATTGTCTCTTTTTCAGTAGGAGAGGGAGAGACAATGACTGCCCAAGCTCTGTTGCGCACGCAAAACTCATGCGAACACCTGACGCGATGTTATCTTTCTCGCTCATTTTTCAAAATAAAAGCCTGAAACTGTCTAAAGACTGTTGACACCTTGAGGAAGCCATAGGAAAAGGAATCTGGTTGATATCCCTTTAAATGGAGCAAAGGCAGGCAATGGAACATGGAGCTTTCAAAATAGAAGCCCCTTCCTGGTTTGATTTTCCTCAGGTTTCGCCTGCAATATCAGTTCTATAATACTCACAGACAATATTTTGACCGTTTTGGACATTTTAGAGTGTTTTCCATCCTAATCTGTCAATTATATGCATATTCTAGCATATGGGCCTGAGAAATAGGCTGTTTACTTTGGAAACATTATTTTTCCAAACATTAAAATAGTGCCCCTAGCTGAAAGAGGTTAAAACATGTTGGTATTACAGACTCGGACAGGGAGAGGTTGAAAATATGTGAAGACACTCGCTAGTTGGTCAGTGCATGCTCGCAGTACACGTCCTGGTAATCCGTCTGGTCCTGCGGCCTTGTGAATGTTGACCTGTCTAAAGGTCTTACTCACATTGGCTGCGGAGAGCGTGTTCACACAGTCTTCCAGTACAGCTGGTGCTCTCTTGCACGTTTTAGTGTTATTTGCCTTAAAGCGAGCATAAAAGTAGTTTAGCTCGTCCGATAGGCAGCTCTGGGGCAGCTCTCATTTCATTAATAACATTTTGTTTCGCAAAATAATTTTCAAAATCATTGTAATCATAAAAATGTGAAGTAAACAATACAAATTTTAAAGTTCAAATTCAGCTAAGGCGAGAGCACCAGACTCTGCCATATGGACACATATAGGCCAATGCAGCAGTAAGCCTATAATTTCATCGTCAGCTAAGTAAAATACATAGGCCTAAAGTCAACATATAAAAAAGTAGAAAATACTAGGAAGCCTTTATTTTCTATGGTGGAGTAGGTCAGGGCATGACTGGGGGTGTTCTAGTTTATTATTTCTATATGTAGTCTAGTTTTTGTATTTCTATGTTGGCCTGGTATGGTTCCCAATCAGAGGCAGCTGTCTATCATTGTCTCTGATTCGGGATCATATTTAGGTAGCCTTATCCCACCTGTTGTTTGTGGGATCTTGTTTATGTATTGTTGCTTTTGAGCCCTACAAGGCTGTACGTTCGATTGTTTGTTTCTCTTTATTGTTTTTGTTGCTGGTTCATATTCTAATAAATTATGATGAACCCACATCAAGCTGCGCCTTGGTCTACCCATTTCGACGAGCGTGACACCACTGAATATATGGAATCATCAGATCATGATATTTTGCTCTTTCAGACAGAGGCTGTGTGATTTTTGAGGCCGGGAATGTTGGAAAGATTTTTCAAATAATGAGGACCTATCATTCACAACGGATTAAAAAAAAATAAAAAAATTGTTGCCTTACTGTGTGAGGTGAAGAAAATATGGCGAGCTCAGCTTACTAGTGGTGGACATGGTAAGTTATGACAATCAGAAATAAAATATTACAACATTGTCAGGAAAGAGACACCAGACACATGCTCATTGCTCACATGGAGCACGCCAAACAAAAGACAATTATTTATTTTTCAAAACTGTTAATAGTTATAAAATTAACCAAAACTTGTTACTCACAAGTGTAGCAGGTTGTGAACTCCACAAACAACTGTTTCCATTACAATAATAAAAACTGAAAACAAACTGTAATGAATACATGCATTAACAGAAATTAATGTAACGCAATGACGGCGGATTAACCTCTCTGGGATATTTGGGATGGTAGCGTCCCACCTCAACAATAGCCAGTGAAAGTGCAGGGCGCCAAATTCAAAACAACAGAAATCGCATTATTAAAATTCCTCAATCATGCAAGTATTTCACGCCATTTTAAAGATAGACTTGTTGTAAATCCAGCCACAGTGTCCGATTTCAAAAGGCTTTAAGACCAAAGCACACCAAGCGATTGTTAGGTCAGTACCTAGTCACAGAAAAACACAACCATTTTTTTTCAGCCAAAAAGAGGAGTCACAAAAAGCAGAAATTGAGATAAAATTAATCACTAACCTTTGATGATCTTCATCAGATGATTATCACAGGACTTCATGTTATACAATACAAATATGTTTTGTTCGATAAAGTTAATATTTATATCCAAAAATCTCAGTTTACATTGGCGTGTTACGTTCAGTAGTTCCAAAACATGATTTTGCAGAGCCACATCAATTTACAGAAATACTCATAATAAACATTGCTAAAAGATACAAGTGTTGTGCATGGAATTTTAGATACACTTCTCCTTAATGCAACCGCTGTGTCAGATTTTAAAAAAGCTTTACCGAAAAAGCACACCATGCAATAATCTGAGTACAGCGCTCAGACAACAAAACAAGCCATACAGATATCCGTCATGTTGTGGAGTCAACAGAAGTCAGAAATAGCATTATAAATATTCACTTACCTTTGATGATCTTTATCAGAATGCACTCCCAGGAATCCCAGTTCCACAATAAATGTTTGATTTGTTCGATAAAGTCCATAATTTATGTCCAAAAACCTCCTTTTTGTTTGCGCGTTTAGTACACAATCCAAACTCACGACGCGCGGGCAAGTCCAGGCGAAAGTTCAGACAAAAAGTAATATTATAGTTTGTAGAAACATGTCAAACGAAGTATAGAAGCAATCTTTGGGACGTTTTTAACATAAATCTTCAACGATGTTTCAACCGGAGAATTCCTTTGTCTGTAGAAATGCGATGGAACGCAGGTCGCTTTCACGTGAGCACGCGTGATCAGCTCATGCCACTCTGGCAAGCGTCTGACTCATTCAGCTCCCATTCCCCCCTCCTTCACAATAGAAGCATCAAACAAGGTTCTAAAAGACTTGACATCTAGTGGAAGCCTTAGGAAGTGCAATATGACCCCATAGACGCTGTATATTCGATAGGCAATGACTTGAAAAACTATAAACCTCAAATTTCCCACTTCCTATTTGGATTTTTTTCTCAGGTATTTGCTTGCCATATGAGTTCTGTTTTACTCACAGACATGATTCGAACAGTTTTAGAAACTTCAGAGTGTTTACTATCCAAATCCACTACTTATATGCATATTCTAGCTTTTAGGACTGAGGAGCAGGCAGTTTACTCTGGGCACCTTTTTATCCAAGCTACTCAATACTGCCCCCCAGTCCCAAAGAACAGTACATTTACTAGGCCTACTGGTATGGAATGCCAATTGGGTCTTAAAGCACGTGGTCAAAAGGCAATCTTTTTAATGCTATGCATGTAAAGTAAGCAGGTGCAGGCGCTCTAATTACGTGTTCACGCATTACCAGTTAACGTTTTCATGCGTTAAGTTAACGCCTATACATGTCAAATAAGTGCGTGCAAATTTGCTGTGCCGTCGGTCCAACATGTGCTAAATAAACGGCTACAAGTGGTCCTGCACCTAGCCTTAGCTGCGCTCGTTCGCGACTAGCATGCAAATATTTACAAAGCTCACAAAGCTCATTTGACCTAGGACAACCCTGTAAAAACTTTGCTAATATCTACAACATATCAACTTTCCCACTGCACATATTTTACTTTTGAATACCCTTTGGAATATTCATATTTCATCCTGTGATGTAGAATATAACAACGTCAGACATAAACCAGGAACGTTACTAACTTTAGTACTATAGCACTGTTTGAACAGGAATCGTAGTTCCATCCATGGTCTCTATTTTTCACAAAACTGTCGTCTTTCAGAATGGAAACCATGCAGAGGAGCCTTGAGTGGGCTAGGGGGGCTGATAAATGTTGCTTCGGCAGATGACCGAGTTGATCAAGTATCTCAGTTCATTCAGGAGATTTGTACCTCTGGCTGGCATGCACAACAAGGTAAGCAGCGTAGTTGGTGTGGTTGGGCTTACTGTTTTCGCTCTTCGTTCTCCTGCTGCCCGTTGTATTCGTTCTTGGTTAACATTTCTATTTATGTCCTGGCTTTAAAATCCAATATTATAAAAACATTACTTGGCCACAATTTGTGACAGTTACGGTAAAGTTTTTGTTTTTGGAATGAGGGGTGTGTGTCACAATACATTAAGTAGCCTAAACACAGTGTTATATTATTGTTACAGCCAGTTCCGGTACCGGGCTCCTCGGACATGGATAGGAGCTAGAGGTGCACTTTGTTATCACTCAAGAGCAACTGAGGTTTCTGATGTCCCGTGCGTACAGTGCGTCTCAAATGGTAGATATTCTACTACATGTGTCCCGATCTACAGTCAAACGTTGTCTAAGGTCAGTTTTGCTTGGGAGTAATGTTATAAACTACAGACTTTAGATGCATGGTTTCCAGTTTCTTACCAATCAAACCATTTGGAAGGACTACAATCAAGACAGGACTTTAAAATGACAATGATGATATACATTTCCTCATCCATGTCCATTGTTACTCTTTTCCCAGACACTTCAATCTGTCACATGCACCGTTATATTCTGACATGTCAGACTTGCCTCTGGGTGAAAAGATTAAGGACTTGGTGGCTGGGAACGACAAACTTGGACCGGAGGCTGTTCGAGCACAATTAAGGGCTCCGGGTGCATAGTCGCAGAGTGAGTGACAGCATGCTTCGTGTTAACCCAAGGGCGGCTGCACTCAGAGCCATGTCGCAGAGGCTGCATAGAAGGTCATACCGTGTTGCTGGACCAAACTCGTAATGGCACCTCGATGGAAACCACAAACTGATAGACACAAACATCTTTATCACTGGTGAGAATTTGTACATTGTAACATCTCAAATCGTTCATCAACAATTAACAGTTCAGTTTAGCAAGCAACGGCCCTTGATACCATACATCACTCATGTGTAGAATAATTGTTTTATTGTGTTTCTGCTACTTCTGTGATTGATAGAATATCTGCATCATGAAATGAACAAACATGCTTATATTGAGGACTTATGGAGGTGTAAGGTTCTGCTTCTCTATTCTTAATCAACCTTGTGTTCTTTTTCTTTGTGTCCAGTCTCATTTTTGTTCATTGATTTCGCCTGTGTTCTTTTCTCACCTCGTCTCATCAGCTCCCTATTTTTTCAAGTTCTTTCTGTTTGTATGGTTGTGAGGTATTGTTTGTTTTTGACTGCCTACCTGTGTTTGACCATTGCCTGCCTGCCTTCTGTGAAGGCTTAATAAAAATCTGCCAGGCTCTGCGTGGGAATCTACACCTTTTTCTCCCCGTGTATTCATTACAGGAAGCAAAAAACAATTGGAGCAAAGTATTTGTGCCTAAGTGTGAACAACAGGAGAGTGTGTCCTCTTGACTCATCAAGGTAAACGTGGTTATTTTTCCAATTGAAGTAGATATTGCAATCACATCCAAATAACTTCACAGATCTTCATTGTAAAGGGTTTAAACACTGTTTCCCATGAACAATTAATGAACATGCACCTGTGTAACGGTCGATAAGACACTGACAGCTTACAGACGGCAGGCAATTAAGGTCACAGTTATGAAAACTTACGACTCCAAATAGGCCTTTCTACTGCCTCTGAAAAACACCAAAAGAAATATGCCCAGTGTCCCTGCTCATCTGCGAGAACGTGCCATAGGCATGCTGAGGGGCGGCAGGGTAGCCTAGTGGTTAGAGCATTGGACTAGTCATCGGAAGGTTACAAGTTCAAATCCCTGAGCTGACAAGGTACAAATCTGTCGTTCTGCCCCTGAACAGGCAGTTAACCCACTGTTCCCAGGCCGTCATTGAAAATAAGAATTTGTTCTTAACTGACTTGCCTGGTTAAATAAAGGTAAAAAAAAAAAAAAAAGAAGGAGTCATGAGGACTGCAGACTGTGGCCAGGTCAATACAATCCCATGTCCGTACTGTGAGACACCGGAGACAGAGCTACAGGGAGACAGGACAGACAGCTGATCATCCTCGCAGTGGCAGACCACGTGTAACAACACCTGCACAGGATTGGTACATCCGAACATTACAGCTGCGGTACAGGATGGCAACAACAACTGCCTGAGTTACACCAGGAACGCACAATCCCTCCATCAGTGCTCACACTGTCCGCAATAGGCTGAGAGAGGCTGGACTGAGGGCTTGTTTGCCTGTTGTAAGGCAGACATCACCGGCAACAACGTTGCCTATGTGCACAAACTCACCATCGCAGACCAGACAGGACCGGCAAAAACTGCTCTTCACTGACGAGTCACGGTTTAGTCTCACCAGGGGTGATAGTCGGATTCACGTTTATTGTCGAAGGAATGAGCATTACACCGAGGCTTGTACTCTGGAGTGGGATCAATTTGGAGGTAGAGGGTCCATCATGTTCTGGGGCGGTCAAGGCGCAGCGTAATTTGTGGTCATCGTATTTATTTCAATGAGAACCAGCAACAAAATAACAAAGTGAAAACAAAACGCACGTACCGTTCCGTAGGCTACAAGAGCTGTACAAAAACAAGATCCCACAACATATGTGGTAAAAAGGTTATCTAAGTATGATTCCCAATCAGAGACAACGATAGACAGCTCCCTCTGATTGGGAACCACACTCGGCCAAACACAAAGAAATACAAAACATAGAATGCCCACCCCACATCACACCCTGACCTCACCAAATAGAGAAATAAAACGTATCTCTAAGGTCAGGGCATGACAGTTACAGGGAAGACATCCTCCCTCATGTGATACCCTTCCTGCAGGCTCATCCTGACACAACCCTCCAGCATGACAATGCCACCAGCCATACTGCTCGTTCTGTGCGTGATATCCTGCAAGACAGGAATGTCAGTGTTCTGCCATGGCCAGCGAAGAGCCTGGATCTCAATCCCATTGAGCACGTCTGGGACCTGTTGGATCGGAGGGTGAGGGCTAGGGCCATTCCCACCAGAAATGTCCGGGAACTTGCAGGTGCCTTGGTAGAAGAGTGGGATAACATCTCACAGCAAGAACTGGCAAATCTGATGCAGTCCATGAGGAGGAGTTCTGCAGTACTTAATGCAGCTGGTGGCCACACCAGATACTGACTTTTACTTTTGATTTTGACCCTATTTTGTTCAGGGACATATTATTCAATTTCTGTTCGTCACATGTCTGTGAACTTGTTCAGTTTATGTCTCAGTTGTTGAATCTTGTTATGTTCCTACAAATATTTACACATGTTAAGTATGCTGAGAATAAACACAGTGAGGACGTTTCTTTTTTTGGTGAGTTTAGTTGTGATCCGCGGTAGATTGTTCATGAATATTATTCCCCATTTTGGATGTTAATTTAATATTTTGTCTGATGCTTTGTTATATACTGCAGGAACCTGATGCGGTATTTACGTGGAAAAGGAGGATGGTGATGTCTGTATATTTAACGTGTCTTCAGATTTTGTATTAACCAGTGCTGTGTTTTCTGACTTAGGTGGAGGATACTCATACATGGCGGCATCCCGTTGTGTTTCTCCGTGCTTGCAGCAACAATCGCAGCAGTACTGTAATGGATTGCTTCATGAACGCTGTCTCCAGATATGGCGTTCCCTTCAGAGTTAGGACGGGACCATGGAGGAGAAAACAGCACTGTCTGCTTGCTGAATGTAATACATCATGAAAATATTTTTAAAAAAATAGAGCTACATGCATCCTTGAAATGTTTTCTTGAGCTACACATCGATTACATTCTATAGTGAGTGATACATCCGGCTACATTATTTTCTGTAAATCCTTTTCATAAGGCAAATCACCCTGTTTGACAGCTTAATTGCTTTCTCCATGTTTTGTAAATGTATAAGCCTTTACATGACCTTTACAGACTACTTCTACAAACGAGGCTACACGATGGGGGCCTTGACGGAGGGACAGGAGTCGTTTAGCGGCATCCGTACAGCAGACTGGGTGGTCGAAGACTCCCCCCATCTTCTGCACCACTTCCTGTGCCCTCCTCCCTATACCACCCTCCTGTGGCCTCCCCTCCACCATTTCCTGAGGCTTATTGTCCACCTTCACCACACTCGTCGGTTGATGTTGGTGACGATGACAATGAGTAAGTCCCTGTAAATAATTCAATGTCTTATTACAGATCAAATGTGGGAAGTATCTCGGCTTTGTTATTCTGAATGTCTCTATTTTTAGTGTTGACCTCCAAACACTGCTGATGTTAATGAGCAGCAAGTTTGACTCTGCTTTTGCTCCTGATTCCAACCAAATTAATACGATGAGGGACAACGTTTAAGGTGCAATGAGAGGCTTTAAGAGAGACCGCTTTAATCCGGAGGCAAAAATATACATGGTTTTTAGGGATGCTGACGGAAAAGGGGTAGCTGGTGAGGGTGGTCCCTCAAGAGATTTTCCCCGGCTGCTAATCCATTCCTGTAACGGCCGTTGACGGTGGAAGAAGAGGAGGACCAAGGTGCAGCGTGGTATGTGTCCATATTTATTAAATTAACACGGAAATAACAAAACTAACAAAGAGAACGACCGAAAACAGTTCTGGCTGGTGCAGACACACAACAGATAACAGAAAATAATCACCCACAAAACACAATAGAAAACAGGCTACCTAAATATGGTTCTCAATCAGGGACAATGATTGACAGCTGCCTCTGATTGAGAACCATACCAGGCCAAACACAGAAATAGCTAATCATAGGAAAACTAACATAGACAACCCACCCAACTCACACCCTGACCATGCTAAAACAAAGACATAACAAAATAACTAAGGTGACAATTCCGCTGCAATATTTGAGGGACCTGACTGTCAAAAATGCCTTTCTAGCAACTCTCAAGGTGAGTTACACTTACACCAACAAAGACACGTTTGTTTATGGCAATATGCATGACTTGAGTAAGACATTTGATTTTTTGCATGTTATGTAATGTGTCCTGTATTTACTGTTTGTCTTTTGTGTGACAGCACGTATTGCGTATACATGCAGGAGGGCCGCATGATTGCTGTCTGTCTGGTACATGGGTTGTATAGCCAAATTTTATTTCAGAGAGGCTATACCGGCAAGTGTGTGGCCTACAACCTCCTGTGCCAGAACTGAAAGAAATGGCGGAAAATAACTTCAGAGAGAAGTTGGAGAAGGTAGTTGAAGTCAGAGGTTTACATACACTTAGGTTGGAGTCATTAAAACTCGCTCTTCAACCACTCTACAAATTTCTTGATTTGGCTAGTCGGACATCTACTTTGTGCATGACACAAGTTATTTTTCCAACAATTTTTTATAGACAGATTCATTCACTGTATCACAATTCCAGTGGGTCAAAGTTTACATACACTAAGTTGACTGTGCCTTTAAACAGCTTGTAAAATTCCAGAAAATTATGTCATGGCTTTAGAAGTTTCTGATAGGCTAAATGACATATTTGAGTCAATTGGAGGTGTACCTGTGGATGTATTTCAAGGTCTACCTTCAAACTCAGTGCCTCTTTGCTTGACATCATGGGAAAATCAAAAGAAATCAGCCAAGACCTCAGAAAAAAATTGTAGACCCCCACAAGGCTGGTTCATTCTTGGGAGCAATTTCCAAACGCCTGAAGGTACCACGTTCATTTGTACAAACAATAGTACACAGGTATAAACACCATGGGACCACGCAGCCATCAGAGATGAACGTACTTTGGTGTGAAAAGTGCAAATCAATCCCAGAACAACAGCTAAGACCCCTGTGAAGATGCTGGAGGAAACCGGTACCAAAGTATCTATATCCACAGTAAAACAAGTCCTATATCAACATAAACTGAAAGGCCGCTCAGCAAGGAAGAAGCCACTGCTCCAAGACCGCCATAAAAAAACAGACTACGGTTTGCAACTGCACATGGGGTCAAAGATCATACTTTTTGGAGAAATGTCCTCTGGTCTGATGAAATAAAAATAGAACTGTTTGGCCATAATGACCATCATTGTGTTTGGAGGAAAAAGGGGGATGCTTGCAAGCCGAAGAACACCATCCCAACCGTGAAGCACTGGGGTGGCAGCATCATGTTGTGGTGATGCTTTGCTGCAGGAGGGACTGGTGAACTTCACAAAATACATGGCATCATGAGGAAGGAAAATGTTGTGGATATATTGAAGCAACATTTCAAGTCATCAGTCAGGAAGTTAAAGATTGGTCACAAATGGACAATGACCCCAAGCGTACTTCCAAAGTTGTGTCAAAATGGCTTAATAAGGACAACAAAGTCAAGGTATTGGAGTGGCCATCACAAAGCCCTGACCTCAATCCCATAGAAAATGTGTGGGCAGAACTGAAAAAGCTTGTGCGAGCAAGGAGGAAAAGATCATGATTATTAGAAAGCAAATTACGGACTCCTCTTTAAATCTACGTATTCCTTCAAAGCTCAGTAGTCCTGAGTCTGCACAACTCTGCCAGGACCTAGGATCAAGAGAGACGCTCAAGTGTTTTAGTACTATATCTCTTGACACAATGATGAAAATAATCATGGCCTCTAAACCTTCAAGCTGCATACTGGACCCTATTCCTAAACTACTGAAAGAGCTGCTTCCTGTGCTTGGCCCTCCTATGTTGAACATAATAAACGGCTCTCTATCCACCGGATGTGTACCAAACTCACTAAAAGTGGCAGTAATAAAGCCTCTCTTGAAAAAGCCAAACCTTGACCCAGAAAATATAAAAACTATCAGCCTATATCGAATCTTCCATTCCCCTGTTGCGCAGCAACTCCCTGAAGACAAACAATGTATACGAAATGCTTCAGTCTGGTTTTAGACCCAATCATAGCACTGAGACTGCACTTGTGAAGGTGGTAAATTAGCTTTTAATGGCATCAGACCGAGGCTCTGCATCTGTCCTCGTTCTCCTAGACCTTAGTGCTGCTTTTGATACCATCGATCACCACATTCTTTTGGAGAGATTGGAAACCCAAATTGGTCTACACGGACAAGTTCTGGCCTGGTTTAGATCTTATCTATCAGAAAGATATCAGTTTGTCTCTGTGAATGGTTTGTCCTCTGACAAATCAACTGTAAATTTCGGTGTTCCTCAAGGTTCCGTTTTAGGACCACTATTGTTTTCACTATATATTTTACCTCTTGGGGATGTCATTCGAAAACATAATGTTAACTTTCACTGCTATGCGGATGACACACAGCTGTACATTTCAATGAAACATGGTGAAGCCGCAAAATTGCCCTCGCTAGAAACATGTGTTTCAGACATAAGGAAGTGGATGTCTGCAAACTTTCTACTTTTAAACTCTGACAAAACAGAGATGCTTGTTCTAGGTCCCAAGAAACAAAGAGAGCTTCTGTTGAATCTGACAATTAATCTTAATGGTTGTACAGTCGTCTCAAATAAAACTGTGAAGGACCTCGGCATTACTCTGGACCCTCTCTCTTTTGAAGAATATATCAAGACTATTTCAAGGACAGCTTTTTTCCATTCACGTATTGCAAAAATCAGAAACTTTGTCCAAAAATGATGCAGAAAAATGAATCCATGCTTTTGTCACTTCTTTGTTAGACTACTGCAATGCTCTACTTTCCAGCTACCCAGATAAAGCACCAAATAAACTTCAGTTAGTGCTAAATACGGCTGCTAGAATCCTGACTAGAACCAAAAATGTTGATCATATTACTCCAGTGCTAGCCTCCCTACACTGGCTTCCTGTCAAGGCAAGGGCTGATTTCAAGGTTTTACTGCTAACCTACAAAGCATTACATGGGCATGCTCCTACCTATCTCTCTGATTTGGTCCTGCCGTACATACCTACATGTACGCTACGGTCACAAGACGCAGGCCTCCTAATTGTCCCTAGAATTAGTTAGTTAGTTAGTTTGATGCGTTATGCCTAGGAATCCACCGGAGATAGCGGTCACGACAACGCAGACAAAAATTCCAAATTATATCCATAATATCGACAGAAACATGGCAAAAGTTTTTTAAATCAATCCTCAAGGTGTTTTTCAAATATCTATTCGATAATATATCAACCGGGACAGTTGGTTTTTCACTAGGACCGGGAGGAAAAATGGCTACCTCTCTGTTTAGTGCAAAAATCACACTGAGAGCCAACAATTGACCACTTACACAATGTGAAAGTTTACGCTCATTCTTCAAAATAAAGGGCTGAAACTCCGTCTAAAGGCTGTAGACACCTTGGGAAGCCACAGAAAAAGGAATCTGGTTGATATCCCTTTCAATAGGCAATAGGGATGCATAGAAAGACAGGGGTTTCAAAATAAGAGTCACTTCCTGATTGACATTTTCTCTGGATTTCGCCTGCAATATCAGTTCTGTTATACTTACAGACAATAATTTTACAGTTTTGGAAACTTACAGTTTTGGAAAGTAGTGTTTTCTATCCTAATCCGTCAATTATATGCATATTCTAGCATCTGGTCCTGAGAAATAGGCAGTTTACATTGGGAAAGTTATTCTTCCAAAAATAAAAAATAGTGCCCCCTAGCTTCAAGAGGTCAGCGGCTTTGAGAGTCATGATTGCACCATGTAAACCTCCTTCAATATGGCAGTCTGCCTTTGTGACAACATATTATCCAAGGCCACTGGTTGATTGGAATGCGTTCTCCTCCCTGTAAAAGTCTCCCTCACTATTATCAAAACTAATGTGAAAATTCTTACACAGGGACACTCAAAGTCAATTTTGAAAATGAATCATTGTTTATTGTCAGTGCGCTGGAGAGGTTCCAACCAACTCAATGCACCATAGTAGACGTGTCAATCAGGAGCTCTGCCTGGACAGTCGCAGCAGTTGTCTTATACACGGCTATAATTTTCATGATGTAGCATAATTAATTCATCATTACCGTTTTGTTTCGTTCATGTGACAGACAAATACTGGTTCATAACATGTGACAGACCAATATTTCATGAGGCTTCTTCTCTCTAAGGTGAGACCTTGAAACTGAGATATATTTAGTTTGTTCTCAAAACAAGGTCAGAGCGTTCTGCCAAATTGCAGCTACTGATAGTGAGGATTTGTACAGTCATCCACTTGCATGAACACAGAAATTATTTATAAGAAAAGCACATTTTCTTCTTCAGATAGTGTTTCAGTTCGTGTTTTTAATGTTCAAAGTGGATGACTCTAGATAATGTCTCTCAGCTGAGCCGCCACTGTCCTATACAGTCCATTATGTCTTGTCCATTTTACCACCAATACACCAGCAGCATGAGAGAAGATGGGACAGAATCTCTCCATGCTCACTCCAAGTGGACTCATGTCGCACTCCTGAGAGAAAAGGCGGTTAATAGCTTCGACTGCTGTGTACAGGTTGCTGGCTCGGACTCAGGTCTCAGGGTAGAAGTGGTGAAGGACCATACTGAGCGCCATTTTCAGCCAGTTAGAGGGGGTGTTGAGTTTCAAACTCTGTTCTCGACCGAATTATCTTTCATGCATCTAGAGACCATCTCTGGTCACCTTCGCCATAACCTCGAGAGAGGACAGACCAGAAGAATAGTTTAGTTTAGAATAACAACACATAGGTGAGCCCCCTCCCATATTGGCTTATATTCCGCTATCAACTTGCCAATCTCACTGCAGCGTTACAGTTTAGGGAGTCAGAAGGCTAATTCTTAGGGGCAAATACCAACCATCCAGCAGACCCAATCTGGTGAGATTTGCTATTGAAGCAAGAGAAAAACAAATAAAATAAAACAACAACAATACAAACAAAACAGCAACAGCAATACAAACAAAAACAAAACAACGACAGCAAACAAACAAAACAAAACAAAACAAAACAAAACAGCAAACCAAACAAAACAAAACAAAACAACAGCAAACCAAACAAAACAAAACAAAACAACAGCAAACCAAACAAAACAAAACAAAACAACAGCAAACCAAACAAAACAAAACAACAGCAAACCAAACAAAACAAAACAACAGCAAACCAAACAAAACAAAACAAAAACAACAGCAAACCAAACAAAACAACAGCAAACCAAACAAAACAAAACAACAGCAAACCAAACAAAACAAAACAAAACAAAACAGCAAACAAAACAAAACAAAACAGCAAACCAAACAAAACAAAACAAAACAACAGCAAACCAAACAAAACAAAACAACAGCAAACCAAACAAAACAAAACAAAACAAAACAACAGCAAACCAAACCAAACAACAGCAAACCAAACCAAACAAAACAACAGCAAACCAAACCAAACAAAACAACAGCAAACCAAACCAAACAAAACAACAGCAAACCAAACCAAACAAAACAACAGCAAACCAAACCAAACAAAAACAACAGCAAACCAAACCAAACAAAAACAACAGCAAACCAAACCAAACAAAAACAACAGCAAACCAAACCAAACAAAAACAACAGCAAACCAAACCAAACAAAAACAACAGCAAACCAAACCAAACAAAAACAACAGCAAACCAAACCAAACAAAAACAACAGCAAACCAAACCAAACAAAAACAACAGCAAACCAAACCAAACAAAAACAACAGCAAACCAAACAAAACAAAAACAACAGCAATACAAACAAAACAAAAACAACAGCAATACAAACAAAACAACAACAGCAATACAAACAAAACAACAACAGCAATACAAACAAAACAACAACAGCAATACAAACAAAACAACAACAGCAATACAAACAAAACAACAACAGCAATACAAACAAAACAACAACAGCAATACAAACAAAACAACAACAGCAATACAAACAAAACAACAACAGCAATACAAACAAAACAACAACAGCAATACAAACAAAACAACAACAGCAATACAAACAAACAACAACAGCAATACAAACAAACAACAACAGCAATACAAACAAACAACAACAGCAATACAAACAAAACAAACAACAACACAAACAAAAACAAAACAACAACACAAACAAAACAAAACAACAACACAAACAAAACAAAACAACAACACAAACAAAACAACAACAGCAATACAAACAAAACAACAACAGCAATACAAACAAAACAACAACAGCAATACAAACAAAACAACAACAGCAATACAAACAAAACAACAACAGCAATACAAACAAAACAACAACAGCAATACAAACAAAACAAAACAAAACAGCAATACAAACAAAACAAAACAGCAATACAAACAAAACAAAACAAAACAGCAATACAAACAAAAACAACAACAGCAATACAAACCAAACAAAAACAACAATACAAACAAAAACAACAATACAAACAAAAACAGCAATACCAAAAAAAACAGCAATACAAACAAAACAACAATACAAACAAAACAACAAAACAACACAGCAATACAAACAAAACAACAACAGCAATACAAACAAAACAACAACAGCAATACAAACAAAACAACAACAGCAATACAAACAAAACAACAACAGCAATACAAACAAAACAACAACAGCAATACAAACAAAACAACAACAGCAATACAAACAAAACAAAACAACAGCAATACAAACAAAACAAAACAACAGCAATACAAACAAAACAAAACAACAGCAATACAAACAAAACAAAAGCAATACAAACAAAACAAAACAAAACAGCAATACAAACCAAACAAAAACAACAATACAAACAAAAACAACAATACAAACAAAAACAGCAATACAAAACAAAACAACAATACAAACAAAACAACAATACAAACAAAACAACAACAGCAATACAAACAAAACAACAACAGCAATACAAACTAAACAACAACAGCAATACAAACAAAACAACAACAGCAATACAAACAAAACAAAACAACAACAGCAATACAAACAAAACAACAGCAATACAAACAAAACAAAAGCAATACAAACAAAACAAAAGCAATACAAACAAAACAACAACAGCAATACAAACAAAACAAAACAACAGCAATACAAACAAAACAAAACAACAGCAATACAAACAAAACAAAACAACAGCAATACAAACAAAAACAACAACAGCAATACAAACAAAACAAAACAACAGCAATACAAACAAAAACAACAATACAAACAAAAACAGCAATACAAACAAAAACAGCAATACAAACAAAACAACAACAGCAATACAAACAAAAACAAAACAACAGCAATACAAACAAAACAACAGCAATACAAACAAAAACAACAACAGCAATACAAACTAAACAACAACAGCAATACAAACAAAACAACAACAGCAATACAAACAAAACAACAACAGCAATACAAACAAAACAAAACAAAACAAAAGCAATACAAACAAAACAAAACAAAAGCAATACAAACAAAACAAAAGCAATACAAACAAAACAACAGCAATACAAACAAAACAAAACAACAGCAATACAAACAAAACAACAACAGCAATACAAACAAAACAAAACAACAGCAATACAAACAAAACAAAACAACAGCAATACAAACAAAAACAACAACAGCAATACAAACAAAAACAACAATACAAACAAAAACAACAATACAAACAAAAACAGCAATACAAACAAAACAAAACAACAGCAATACAAACAAAACAACAACAGCAATACAAACAAAACAAAACAACAGCAATACAAACAAAAACAAAACAACAGCAATACAAACAAAAACAAAACAACAGCAATACAAACAAAAACAAAACAACAGCAATACAAACAAAAACAACAACAGCAATACAAACAACAACAACAATACAAACAAAACAACAACAGCAATACAAACAAAACAACAACAGCAATACAAACAAAACAACAACAGCAATACAAACAAAACAACAACAGCAATACAAACAAAACAACAACAGCAATACAAACAAAACAAAACAACAACAGCAATACAAACAAAACAACAACAGCAATACAAACAACACAACAACAGCAATACAAACAACACAAAACAGCAATACAAACAACACAAAACAACAACAACAACAACAATACAACAACAGCAACAACAATACAACAACAGCAACAACAAAACAACAACAGCAATACAAACAAAACAACAACAGCAATACAAACAAAACAACAACAGCAATACAAACAAAACAACAACAGCAATACAAACAAAACAACAACAGCAATACAAACAAAACAACAACAGCAATACAAACAAAACAACAACAGCAATACAAACAAAACAACAACAGCAATACAAACAAAACAACAACAGCAATACAAACAAAACAACAACAGCAATACAAACAAAACAACAACAGCAATACAAACAAAACAACAACAGCAATACAAACAAAACAACAACAGCAATACAAACAAAACAACAACAGCAATACAAACAAAACAACAACAGCAATACAAACAAAACAACAACAGCAATACAAACAAAACAACAACAGCAATACAAACAAAACAACAACAGCAATACAAACAAAACAACAACAGCAATACAAACAAAACAACAACAGCAATACAAACAAAACAACAACAGCAATACAAACAAAACAACAACAGCAATACAAACAAAACAAAACAACAACAATACAAACAAAAACAAAACAACAACAGCAATACAAACAAAAACAAAACAACAACAGCAATACAAACAAAAACAAAACAACAACAGCAATACAAACAAAACAACAACAGCAATACAAACAAAACAACAACAACAACACACATATCACTCGAAGTGGGGAAAACTTGAAGTAATTGTCAACCATTACAACATCTATTTTTTTCCTTTTACAGGCAGGCATGTGAAGAAAAATCAATTTGCATATTTACCAAAGGGCCACAGGGGACTGGTAATTCCCGCTTTGGACTCATGACTCACATCATGATTCATGCATCCTAAAAAAAAAACAATTAAAAAATCAACTAATTGGAATAACAAATCAAATTACAGTTGAAGTCAGAAGTTTCTATACACTTTGGTTGGAGTCATTAAAACGTGTTTTTCAAACACTCCACTCTCTTGTTAACAAACTATAGTTTTGGCAAGTCGTTAGGACATCTACTTTGTGCATGACACAAGTAATTTTTCCATCAATTGTTTACAGACAGATTATTTCACTTACAACTCACTGTATCACAATTCCAGTGGGTCAGAATTTTACATACACTAAGTTGACTGTGCCTTTAAACAGCTTGTAAAATTCCAGAAAATGATATCATGGCTTTAGAAGCTTCTGACAGGCTAATATACATAATTTGAGTCCATTGGAGATATACCTGTGGATGTAATTCAAGGCCTACCTTCACACTCAGTGCCTTTTTGCTTGACATCATGGGAAAATCAAAAGGAATCAGCCAAGACCTCAGAAAAAACATTGTAGACCTCCACAAGTCTGAAGGTACCACGTTCATCTGTATAAACAATAGTATGCAAGTATAAATACCATGGGACCACACAGCCGTCAAACTGCTCAGGAAGGAGAAGCGTTCTGTCTCCTAGAGATGAACGTACTTTGGTGTCAAAATCCTGCTCTAGGGTCCTGTGGTGAAACAACCTCTGTGTTAAATATTGTAAAACAGCGTTCTTCTAGCGCCCATATTCTCAAAGCATCTCAGAGTACGGATAGTGATCTAGGATAACCTCCCCCTTGTCAATGTAATTGTACTCGGTGTGAAGGCAAAACTGATCCTAGAATAATTAGTCCTACTCTGAGATTATTTGTGAATTTGGGCCCTGGCCTGTGTCGTGGAAAATTGCAAGATTATGTTTCATGCTTGTATTACATTATAATAGTTGTTACATTTGACAGAATACAGTATTGTGTGTTCCACTGAGTTTGGGCCTCTATGAGATAGCACTGACAGAAGAGATTTACAATGTCTTTGGATAATAAAGCCTAAAGAGCATTTCAGATAACATGAGGTACTGTTATCGTGCTATACCGTACCAAGGTGAGACGGGTTCCAGTTTGGAGTAGGAGGGGGCCAGACACTGGTCTTTACAATGAGAACTGTTGACACAGCAGTAACTGTCTGCTATGTTTTATAGATATATTTCATACAAATCTGAACCTTTGTGAACCGTTCCTAAGATCTGTGGTTCGTTATGTAAGTTGAGAGGGGTGTATCTTGGCTATAAAAGATCTTTGTACTTTTCTGGTGGTACTTTTCAATGGTTCATCAGAGATCATTGAAAGTCAAAGGGCAACAAGCCAAGCTCTTATTAAAAATATGTAGTTTAAGTGTAACTCTGAATGCCGTGTGAAGTTTTGTAACTCTCTCCTCATTTGGTAAAGCAGAAAAATGCCACAACATTTGGCAACGGGGATGTGAATCTTCACTCGGTGACTCCTCCTGAAGATCTGGGCAAATCATGCACGAGGGATCCCTCAAACTTGGGATCTCAGGGAAACCACACTTCAGGAACAAAGCAGATGGACCCACCTTTGATCTGAGAGGCAGCGAGCCCAGTGTATAAAACATCTCAAACGTAGTATTTTTTTAAGAAAGAGGTGAGCGAACCGCACTTGAAGTCGAGTTTGTAAATAAGCCTCTGTTACGTATGCTCCGAGTGTGTATTCCTTTGTGAGGGGGGCACCTTGGAGGCGTAAGCAGGGCCGAGTCAGCAGACGATGATCTGAGAGTCAGTCGACTCAAAGCCACCTATCATTGGTCGGTTGCGGGCGACCTAGAGCCATCCGGACACTGAATTGATCACAGAGGGGATTTGTGCGGTATGTGGGGGTGATGGGCCAGGGTGACTGTGCGTTCTGTGTGAAACACGATACTTGGTGAAGCCCTATTTTGGAAGAAGGACCTCGTTCTGAAAGTGTCTGTGTGACTGTCTAAGTGACCGTCAGAGGTGGTGAATTCCAATTATTTTAAATGTGCTAGCCAGGTATGCCCTGGTTTACTCTGTGTGAGTATTTTGTTATGGGATCACTCCGTAATCTTTGTAGGAGCGTTCTGTGTGAGCGCGGTAGGATGACTCTGTGTGAGTAACCTTTTAATTATGTTCTGATGTTCTGTGTGGACATCTGACCAGTTCTGTGTGATCATCTGACCAATCCTGTGTGGGTGATCCTTAAAAGGTCTGTGTGAGTACCTAAGAATTTCTTACGTTTTATATGGATTCTGAGAATATATGAAAACATGATAAATTGTATGTGTGTATAGTGATAACGATGAAAGTAATGCTGAATAAACAAAAACATGAATAACAATGTACGTAGTCAGTAACTTAATTAACTAGCTAATGAAACACTCATGGAAATGTGTACAAGCCTAATCAGCCAAAGTATATGAAACCAATATGGCCTTTTGCAGGGAAATTAGGAGGAGCATTTGTTCTACCAACTTTCAGTGACCAATACATCAAAAAACAGGTACATTTGGGGGGGACAAAAAAAAATGTTCAATAGTCAATAACTAGCTAGTCTTTAAAATATAGCTACCAATTATATAGTTAGTTATTATTTTCTAGAAACCTAGCCACATTCCACTTCGCTAGCTACCGAAGCATTTCGCTACACTCGCAATAACATCTGCTAACCATGTGTATGAGACCAAAAATGTTTTATTTGATTTGTGCTAGCTAAGGTGAACTCTGATGGTGGGAGTAAGCTAACATTAGCTAGCTTTCTCCCAGCAGTTTCAAGATAGCTGGCTAGTTAAAGCATTGAGGACATGCTGTATGCGCAGCACCTCATCCCCATAGTATTACTTACCCTCTTGCCCTTTTGCCCCCCAATATCTCAACATGCACATAATCATCTGCACATCTTTCACTCCAGTATTAATGCTTAAATAAAATATGCACAATCGCAAATACCACTCAAATGGATGGCAGTTCATTAATAACATATTGCAAGTGGAATATGGCAAATGCCAAGTGTCATACTCCAAAAATCCTAAAGGTGGCAAGCGCGCTCCACCGTAGGATTTCATATGGGAAATGGTAACAAAGTCAGGTCTTGCGATTTCAATTTTTTTAGTCAATTATACATATGTAGTAAACATTTGGACACACATTTGTATTATTTTAGTCCATAAGGACTATGTTTTGTGCATTTGCCATATATGATCATAAGAAGTCAGCCAGAGCCCAAAAGTCAGTGAACCATGTCCAAATGGCATAAGAAATGTCAAAATGGCATATAAGTATTGAAAGTACAAAATCAAGATGTTATGTCCATTTGCCATATTTGATCATAGGAAGTCTGCTTCTGAACCCAAAAGTCAGTGAACCATGTACAAACAGCATATATAATTTCGATTGGAATTATGGCTCTCTGTATTTTACGTGAGAGTCACCATGGGAGCCATCAGGTGACCACTTGCGCAATGTAGCCACTTACAGGTATTCTTCAACATAAATGCATACAACTACATCACAATGCTGTAGACACCTTCGGGAATACGGAGAAAGAGTAATCTGGTTGATAGCTCATTCACTGCTCAATAGGGACGCATTGACAACCTGCAAAATCGTATCAAATACTTGTTCTCCCCACTGTATATTTTGATGATTTCATTCCTTCGCTGTTTGTAACTTCACTGGTAGGTTGACTGATAACCTGAACCAGGTTGCAGGCACTAGTTTCAGTTGGAAGCTTTTTCTTGAGTGGGCAGCTTCATAAAAGCCAGAAAATATTGTAATCACCCAGAAAATATACCTCTGTTTATATCACATACATTACCAAGCATTTCACACGTCCTCCCGATACTGACTGTTAGCACTTGGTCTATAACAGCTTCCCACCATAATGGGATTTAGGTGAAGCAGATGAACCTGGAGCCATATTACTTCAACAGTATTTAACATTAGATCCTTTAAGCTTTACAGGAATGTAGTTCTGAATATAAATGGCAACACATCCACCTTTGGCATTTGTGTCTTTTCTGTAGATGGTACCACTATAATAATAATAATATAACCCACTATCAAAGGTATTATGTGAGTTTTTGAGATTGTCAGAATAGTAATGTGATCTGTTACTAACAAATTATTGATTTCATGAACCTAGTTTCTAAAGATACATATGTTAACATGGGCTATTTTTTTAGGACTTTTCTGAGATGCTTGATTGTTTTTATTGCTTTATTGGAAAGTTTATCAGAAGTAGACATGCACATGATATTTACATACAGATTGGAGTCGTTAAAACTTGTTTTTCAACCACTCCACACATTTCTTGTTAATAACTAACTATACTTTCTGCACATTTGTCCAACTATTGTTTACAGACAGATTATTTCACTTATGATTCACTGTATCACAATTCCAGTGGGTCAGAAGTTTACATACTCCAAGTTGACTGTGCCTTTAAACAGCTTGTATCTATATACACAGTGAGTCCTATATCGACATAACCCGAAAGGCCGCTCAACAAGGAAGAAGCCACTGTTCCAAAACCGCCAGAAAGAAGCCAGACTACGGTTTGCAACTGCAGATGGGGACAAAGATCATACTTTTGGTCTGGTGAAACAAAAATATAACTTTTTGGCCATCGTTATGTTTGGAGAAAAAAGGGAAAGGCTTGCAAGCCAAAGAACACCATCCCAAACGTGAAGCATGGGGGTGGCAGCATCATGCTGTGGGGGTGCTTTGCAGCAGGAGGGACTGGTGCACGTCACAAAATATATGGCATCATGAAGATAGAAAATCATGTGGACATATTGAAGCAACATCTCAAGACATCAGTCAGGAAGTTAAAGCTCGGTCACAAATGGCTCTTCCAAATGGACAATGACCCCAACCTTTTACAGGCCCACGAGAAGCAGGATAGCTTAGGTCTGCTGCTCCGGGGCGATAGGTCCAGAACTCCCACGGCAGGCCAGATCCAGAGAGAGGGAAAGGAGCCAACCTCAACAACAATGCAGTTGGAGTCAGTACAGACCCAAGCAATCCCTGAGATGAAGGCACAGTTCGATCGGGCACCATTACGCCGAAGCTATTCCTTATGTCAATCTGCTCCAAACCTATTGCAGACACTTCCGTCTGATTGGAACAATCCTCTTGCTGTTGTCCGTCTGCTCCACTACAAGATGGAGGAGGAGAAGCAGATGGAGATGACTTCCTTGGCAGGCAAATTCCAGGTAGCACACGCCATTCGGGTTAGGACAGATGACAAGGCGGGGATACATCGGTCAGGCCCAAGCGGTGTCCAGCCAAAGGAGTTGAGAAAGGGAAGGTTCTAATTTGCGATTTCCCCATAAGTTTGAATAGAATTGAAATTTGCTTGCTAATGACAGCCATTTCTATAATCTTCCGCAAGAAAACAATTACTGCATTGGAACTCCGGATTGTCGATATTGACCCGGACAAGAGTGTAATAAACACAGCTTCTACAGTGCTGGAAACCTTCGCTAGCTATTCCAGGTGAAGTGGGTTCCATTGCAACCTAGCTAGTTAGCTAGCTAGTTGGTAGCAGGTGTTGACACGGACAGTAATGACCAAAGTAGAACTAAATAAACACAGGCTGAAACAGGTCGAGGCGCAGGCGGTTACCAAATTCATGACAGGAGTTAGTGACAGTAAATGACGTCGACAGGGGAGAAGGAGAGAGTGTAGATGAAGGGAATGAGACAGGTTAAAATAGGATTTTAAAGCCTTGAGAAAATTGAGAAATGGATTGTATGTCTGTTACGAATCCCTTTGGTTGGCCCGGCAGTCTAGGGGGGGGGGGTGGTAACGAGACCCTCAACATAACTCATGCAAAGTGTAACAGTGGCAAAGTAACTGTGAGAATGAAATAACCACAGACAACTATGTTACCGTCAAACACTCAAGGTTTATTTCTAAACACACGGTAAAGGGGGGCAGGAAAAGGGGCTGAGCTGGACCCAAGGAAAGAAATAATAAGCATAAAAAATAACCCTAAGCTAGACTAGCGGTCCATCCAGTTCTAACTAGTGATTTTAAACTAAGTTTGTCTACGGGTGGTGTATGCCCATGGGCGACTTGTCTTAGTACCCCCTTTTCCCACCATCAAACAACATAACAAAAATAATACTCACAGATGGAGACAAAGTGATATGGAGGTGCTCATACATAAGGAGAGGGAGATTGAGAGACATAGTAGGAGAGAGTGAACCACAGACAGACGGCATTGACAGAGAGATTGAGCTCTAGAGGAAACATGGGACAGGGTTTTTAAACCAAGGGAAGGGGATGTGATAGGGCAATGGAAACAGGAGGAGGTGTGTCTTCTGATTGATGATTGATTGGTGACTGATTGGGGAGTGATGATTGCCACCTGTGAGGGGAGAAGGAGAGAAAGAATACACACACAGGATACACACACACACACAGGATAACTGTATCCGTAACAATGTCTTTCAGAGGGTGAATGGGCAAGACAAAAGTGCCTTTGAACTGGGTAAGGTAGAAGGTGCCAAGCGCACCGGTTTGGTGCGTCAATAACTGCAACGCTGCTGGGATTGTCACGCTCAACAGTTTCCCATTTGTTTCAAGAATGGTCCACCACTCAAAAGACATCCAGCCAACTTGACACAACTGTGGGAAGCATTGGAGTCAACATGGGCCAGCATCCCTGTAGAACGCTTTCAACACCTTGTAGTCCATGTCCCAAGAATTTGAGGATGTTCTAAGGGCAAAAGGGGGTGCAACTCAATATTAGGAAGGTATTCCTATTGTTTTGTGCACTCAGTGTATACAACAGAGAGAGATGGGAGGGAGGAGAAAGAGGTAGGGAGAGAGGGAGAGTGAGGGAGGGATGCAGAGAGCGACAGGGAGAGAGAGAGAGAGATCAAACTAACCTGTGCTCATGTCAAACTAATTTTGCCTCTGGGGCGCATTCGGTCTTCAACGAGGTCCGGAGGGCCGCACTGAAAATGTATTATTATTATTTTATACTCAAACCACCCGCAGCCTGGATTAGAGCCCTTCACGGGCTCAAACTCTGTCAGACTTTCACTCTGTGACTCTGAACCCAGCTGGAAGCCGGGCAGTTCACACACATCATTCTTTCTCTCAGATCTCGTTTACAAATGTTGTAATGTTGTCGACAAACACACAACTGTCACAATCTCTTTCCTGTTGTGTACAATAGGTAAATGTACATCACATCTCACCAATGTGCATTAATTCAGTATAGCTATTGACGGATCAGTGAATCTCCACAGAGTGGTTAACCAGCATAGCAGCAGTAGTAGCAAGAATGTGGTTGCCATGGAGATCCGGCAGGCCAATGAAATTCACCGAATCCGAGCTAAAGACAAGCGATGGAGACAAAGCAGGTGGCTGCACTATGTTTGGGGAGAGAGACAGCTCTGAAGTGTAAATTATAACAATCCAGGCTAGAATCCTGCTATTTTGCCCCCAAAAAAAAACACTTCTCCCATTCTCTCTTTAAACAGCGGTGTAGTAAAGGAAGTAAAAGAAGCTCAAATAAGAGTGGGAGTAAAATGGGGTATTAAAATTGTATTTGTCACATGCGCCAAATGAAACAGGTTTAGACCTTGCTTACTGGGGTACAATTGAAGTGCATATCAACGTTCCAAACCGTGAGACGCTGACTTTATCTGATTATTAATAATGCCTTGATCCCAAATCAACCTCTGCTCCCTAGGCATCTGAGTAGATGTAAGCAACATTGTGGTAGGTGGATCTGTTGCCATATTTCAGACACCTATCCAGTCATACACATAATATAAACAAGTGACTGGGGGGTAGCGTCAAGGGGTTTATTTGGGAATCTACAGTATATGGTCACTACATAGTCTACTCATACAACCTATATTCTATGGCATCTTGTGAAAATGATGGTTTTCATTGATGTCACCAATCACCTTTATCATTCTAAATGTAATTGCCATGTGATGCGCAGGCCAGACCTACTGCTAGGCTTTTCTCTTACACTGTCCGTTGAAGTGTAGCCTACTTTATGTAGGAAGAAGACAGTTTGGAGTGGCGATACGGTGCTTCTGTGTTTTCTACTTTTTTAAAACACTCGTAAGTTTTAATATTGTCAAGACACACGTTATACCTTTAAAACATTTTGTTTTAAGTGTCCACGGTGTTAGTGCAGTTCTTAGCACACCATTTTGGGCTGGATTTTACAGGTCTCCTGGAGATAATGTTAGCAGGCTAGCCCAGGCTAGGTCTGACTCACGTAGCCGGGACCGTCGTTTCTGACCCGAGTATAAGCATGTCGGACTCCTGTGATTTGGAGTCGAATCTGGAAATAGACAGTAAAGCCATAAAATGTGAGACCTGCGCTATGTTCACCGTGGTGAAAGAGGAAGAATTATACACTTGGGAAGTGTACACAACTCGTTGTCTCAAAAGACTGGATCATTTAATTACAGAGGAGAGCAGATTTAGCCTGACTCAACTCAACCGATTGCAAAACCCACACTAATGTAAAAACAAATCCAGCAAAATCCTCACTTATTGACTGAGTTCTGACAAATAGCACAAGTACTTGCCCAGTGGTGTCTATGCTGATGATTTTCTTATAATTTTGGGGGGTAGATCTCAGTGATCACTGTCCTATTAGATACCAAACAGATTAACACTTATCCTTGTAAAGTATGTATTAGTCAGACTTGTCCTCTATCAGCTGCAAGCTTGACCCTGAATTAGCTCTAGAATTGTTCTCATCTATTTGTATCTCTCTGGCAGACAAACACCTTTAAATAGAGCAAATCCCTAGTTCACTATAGAACTTTCAGATCTTGTTATGATGAGAAATTAGCCCTGAGCCAAGCTCAGAAAAACTTGACTGATTGGCAGCAGCTTTTCAGGCAATTGACAAATAGATGCACCTCCTCAATGAAGAATTCTAAATCATGCTACTTTCTACGTTCTATCTCAGACTCTGCTGATGATCCGTCTCACCCTAATGCACTGAAGTGTCGAAATTAATCTCCTTCCCTGCCTAAGCAAGTTATGTCAGGGTCTCGCATCGTTACTGAAAAAAAGGAGATAAGTGCTGCTTTTAATTGTCATTTTATCTCTGCAGACCCTTTATTTGAATCAAATTGTGTTTTATTTGACCCTGATCAGTCAATCGACTGCTCTTCCCTCTCTCATCCTCTAGTTGGTATGATGGAAGATCTGTCAGATTCTAGTGAGTCTTTGTTTTCATTTCACTCTCTTCTCGTGATGTGCACCCTGCTTTAACATGTCAACCAGCAGTTGCTGCATCTATTTTTGGACAATCGACTGCTCTTCCCTCTCTCATCCTCTAGTTGGTGTGATGGAAGATCTGTCAGATTCTAGTGAGTCTTTGTTTTCATTTCACTCTCTTCTCGTGATGTGCACCCTGCTTTAACATGTCAATCAGCAGTTGCTGCATCTATTTTTGGACAACAATGATTCTCGAACAAAACAACTTATGAACTTATTTCAATTGCCGTACCTCATCAGAACCCATAATATAAGTTTGTTTAACTCCAATGTTTGTAAACAAAGTAAATATAAAGAAACGCTGTCAAGCCTCAAAACATGGTTAAATGTATAATGTTGATATCATGGATGGTCAGTCCTTGCATCCATAGCTCTCTCTATTAATGTGCGTGTTACATTTCTCCAGTCCCATCCCTCAGCTGTTTACTGAAACCAGGTGGGGAGGATGCTTTGTTATTTTTTATACTGCTGATGGGCGCTTTACGGTTTATGTAATCAAAGAAATCCACTGGGGCTGATTGGCTTGATCCTTTCTTGTTGCAGCTTTCTGCTCCCCTAATTGTGGAATCTTTGACACATGATTAGCCTGCCAATTATCTCAGGTGCTATCCCTAGGGTCTGGAAGGCTTCCCTTGTGATCCCTCTCCACCAAAGTGGTGACCCCTCTGGCATAATTATTGCTTGATCTCTAAAGTGTCTGGCCTAGAGAAAATCTGTGAATCTTTTTTTTGAAATTGGCCTGGGTTGGGCAGCCTGCATTTGTTTAGAAAACAACCTGACAGACCGGACACAATGTGTTTCTTCTGATGGTGTTAAGTCAGGTTTCCTTGATATTACTAAAGGTGGCCCCAGAGGGTCAATTTTGAGCCCTATACTTTTTACTGTCTATGTAAACAATATTGGTTTGTCTGTAAGAAACTGTAACCTCCACTTGTATGCGGATGATACCATTGTCTATTATGTTGCCCCTTCTGTTGCCAAGTATATTTCAGAACCACAATCTGCCTTTTCTACTTTGCAGAAAGTGGTCCTTCTGTAGCTCAGTTGGTAGAGCATGGCGCTTGTAGCGCCAGGGTAGTGGGTTCGATCCCCGGGACCACCCATACGTAGAATGTATGCACACATGACTGTAAGTCGCTGTAAGTCGCTTTGGATAAAAGCGTCTGCTAAATGGCATATATTACATATATATAGAAAGCCATTGTTGAGCTGTAATTGGTCATTAATTAATGCATGTAAAACTAAGTATATGTTATTTTCCAAAAAGCATAAATCTGATGATTTCTGCATACACTTATCTGTATTGACGAAAATAAAAAAATAATGTAGTAATAAGTCAGTGAAGGATGTTCTTCAAAGTTTTTGGAATTGTTTTAAGATGGTCATACTATGGACCTATTTGACTTAGAATTTTAGGATCGCTGCAGCTATCCCCCCCCGAAATATAAAACAATTATTTGATAAAGTATTGCATTTAGGCTTTACTACAATAGCCCATAGAAACACATTCGTACATTTGATAAACAGACAGTCCCCCCAAAAAATATAAGTAAAAAGGTTTTCAATTGTCTGTCCTATATCTAGGAGCTGTAAGAAAGCTCGGGAACTATTTTAGTTTTTGGGACACAAAACGACCTCCATACTTCCGTTACGGGTTTACCTTCAGGTGAGTTCCGTGACAGTTGTGGGGAGCGAGAGTCCGTTCGGACGCTACAGACCTTTCCGTGAGAAAAACAACCTTTCGTGGTCTGACAAACAGTGTTGTAGCTCTGCCACTTTCCACCGCAGATGTGTAAGACCGACATAAGCAGAATGGGTGGATTGAGACGCAGCCAAGCAAAAAAACATATCACTTTTAAACTGACAGAATTTGATGGGGATTTTGTTATTATTATTATTATGTTAATGAGATTATTGGTGTCAATAGACTCTTAGGGATATAAGTTAAGAATTAAAATGGTCTTCCTTTATACCAGGTATTCCCAAACTGAGAAGGCCGTTGGTGGTACGCCAAATAAAAAATTCACATTTAAAAAAATATATAATAATAAAGTCTTCACATTTTTACACAGTCCATTTATATTTTCCAACGGGGCTATACATTTGGGTGAGGTTTTTTCTCTCACCTGAGTAGCCCCGTTTTACTGCCAAAAATAAAATTTAACCATCTAGTGTTCAGCGAAATAACAACACAATGTCAAATACAGGTAGCCGAGTCAAATAATTAACATCCAATCACATTAACCGTTACTCTCTCGTGGAAAACCTTCACTCTTGTGCAGACATTTAGAAACTAAACATGACCATTTGAAAAATAAGCCACTTGTCACACCTTGATCTGTTTCACCTGTCCTTGTGATTGTCTCCACCCTCTTCCAGGTTTCGCCCATCTTTCACATTATCCCCTGTGTATTTATACCTGTGTTCTCTGTTTGTTCGGTGCCAGTTTGTCTTGTTTGTCAACAGATACCATTCATAAGAAGGGGCTAGAGGCGTCTTATATGGTGAGCTACCGAGTGGCTAGGACAGGCAAGCACCATACTATTGTGGAGGACTTAATTCTTCCTGCTGCCACGATATGGCTGGGACAATGCTGGGGGAAAAGTCCAAATAATCAATACAGTCAATGACTTCATCAAACAACACTGTTTCACCACGCATCAGTGTTATGGCAGGAGGTGTTTGAAACAATAACTGCTTCGCATACAAGCCAGTGAATTATATGCATTACACATGTATGAGTCAACAGATGTGGTGGGCCTGGCACAGTTCCTGGTATATATCTGTTAACGTTAATGGGGGGTCAATTAAGGAAGACATCCTCTGCAAACCACTGGAAACCAGGACAACACGAGAGGATGTTTTTAAAGTACTGGACAGCTTTGTGACATCAAATGGACTTTGGTGTTCAAGATGGGTTGGTATCTGTATGTACTGATGGCGCAAAAGCCATGACAGGGAGACATAGTGGAGTGGGAACGTGTATATTGTATTTCAATGTGTATTGTTGTATTATACAGGCCTCATCTGAAAAAGAGATCTTGGTCTCAGCTTTGACTCCCTGTCAAAATAAAGTAAAACACTTTTTTCCCCCCAATTGTTTCCAATTTATGAGTGTAAATACTGTCCAATCCCGATCCCTTTCTATATGGAGAATAGCATTTACACACCAATTGCGCTAGGGTGACTTTGTTCGTATTGGCATTTACTTGATGCCATTAATCTCCCCATATTCGTTACCAATACAGCCCTGCAAATTATATAATAAGTCAAAACCGGTAATGGCCTTTACTCATCATTCAATTTATGCACTCAAAACCCACTCTTCAGTTGACAATATATTGATATCAGCTTGTATAAAGCACTAATATGTCAGTGGAAAAGTGGTTTGAGAGAGAATCAATCTCCACTCGTCGATCACACCACGTCGAAAATCCATTCATATGTTTCTGTATTTTTATAGCTGGTATTTGCTATTAGCATTTTCAGCACCGTGTTCCTGGCTGTCCACGTCTATTCTAAGCAATCAACAGCAAACATTTTACTCGAAACCACTGTATATGTAGATTATCAACCAGTGAGATTCATACCTCGGGCAAAATTGTAATGAAACCCAGTAATATGTTAAGTGCCTGGAGTACACAACATGTAGAGTTAGACTTCAATTTATAAATATTGTGTGCTCCAGATAATTGAGGGACAGTTAATGTGTGTTTAGATCTATCTTGTCTCTGCTTCATCTGAATCTCCGACACTGTGATTGGTCTAAATTTAGAACATATGAGTTTTCCGTCTCTTTAAAAAGAACAGTTGGCAAACAACTTAAAAGGCTGCTTCTCGGCGTGTTTGTTGTGTAACACTGACTGACAAGCCTCTTTGCATTTAGTGTTAAACGCTAAACTCTGTGTGAATGAGTCACGGAGAGGACAGTCTGAAATGATGAAGTCCTCACCCGGGATGACAAATCCTCTTGTTTTGGCTTTGAGAAAGTCACATTCAAGTCCCACAAAATGTTTGAACACTGTATGGTTACAAACTGGATTAAAACAAAGCTGCAACCCTCACCCAACAAAAATAGATTTTGGATTATTGAAAAAATATGTAGATGGTACAATGATTATCTATTTTGCTTGTTTATTGCTTCTTGTGTCAAACTGAAATCAGGCAAATATTTTTGAATTTATGAAAATAGGAAGTGCCTGAGGTGTTTCTACATTTTTCTTCCTTTAAAATTGTAATAAACATGTAAAGGTGTGGTATTATGAGTGTAATGTTGAGATTTGAGTTCAACTCCCGGCTGAAGAAGGGATGGAGTTGAGTCGGAGGGTTGTTGATGCAGCTGCTCCTCTCCATATCTTTCTGCCTCGCTCTGCTGCCTGTATCAGCCAACCAGACCCGAATACTAATGATGATGTCAAGTGTTATCAAGTGTTAATCAAATGTTATGCTGCTGTGGCAGTACTATTATGGAAAGCCATTTTACCATATATTAATGTACTTTTTAATGTATATATGGTAATATATTAATGTACTTTCTATGTCAATAAAAAAAAATGTATCATCGAATTATTGATATTGATAAATTATACTGAAGTATTCAATGTAGTATAGTTGCACACTTGTGGTATACTGTAGTATGCCTATTTACTGCAATGTTTTTGCAGACATTACTGTAGTATGCTGTTGTGTTTTAGTGGACATGAATTACTATAGTAATTTTGTTTTATTTATCTTTGACATAGAAGTCGGGGCTTTCTCCTTGAGGAAACCTAATGGACAAATATTAAAAGAGCACATTTTCCATAACTTGTAAGTAGGTACACGTAGGAGTCCGAATAGATAGGTTCAACGCTTCTACTTTGTTTAATAACCTGCATTAAATATGAGCATCTATACAGTAGTATAGTATTCTACAGTTTAATAAAGTTTACTACATAATTCTAAAGTAAGTATTGTACTATTCTATAGTAAACTATAGTATTTTTTATGTGGGTATGAGGATGTTAAAAATTATTTATTTACGTACATAAAATGATCTTATTCGTGGAATGATTTCCAGCTTTTCACTGTGACACATCCGCTTTGTTCAATAGGTTCCTATTTACAGTACAACACATCAATTTTGTACATGATTGTCACTGAACAGTAGAGAAATAAGTTATTATAGCCCAAATACATTTATTTGTAGGCTCACCATAGTACACATCACGGTATACTATGGTACACTATAGTACGTACACTATGGTAAAATTAGTTATTGGACAGTCTATTGCAATTTAGTGCAAAATTCTATAGTACGGCATGTGCTATTCCAGTTTCTCAATCGTGCAGCAAAAATAGTTCACACAAGACACAGAACTCTGTGGCCATGTGCAAAACGATAAATGCATTTTCATTTGCCTTCTCGAAACATAAATACATGAATCAAAACTATATTATACAGTAAGAATTGCAAATGCATGAATCCAATTTTCCTGCATAGAACAAAATGCTAACTTGTAATGTATTCAAGGTTTAAAAATGATTTTAAAGTTTGTAATTTCCACTTTAAAATGTCAGACTTAATTTGCCCTAATGAAAACTGGATCATCCCCTGCAAAGAAATGTCCATTAATTATAATCCACATAATAATTTACATTTCTGGTTTGCTGCAGGATTATTTCCCTGCTGTAGCAAACTGGTTCAAATTAAGATCCTACATCTGTATCTCTTGAGTCCATGTAGACAAAACAGAAAGTAAATCAGTGTTTTAAAAATTCCAGGATATCAATACATTTTCTTTGCAGTCACTAAATCATGTAATAAAAATTGGAACTACAACTATTCAAAAAGGTGTAGACTTATGGGAAATTACTCTGCTTTTATGCATATTTCACCAAACAATTTCAAACACATCAAATAAATGATTATTCCTGATATAAAATACAAAATAGGTACATTGTGTGCAGGATTCATTCATAGGTGTCATCACAATCCAATTACAGGTATTCAATATAGTGATGCACCGATATTACATTTTTTGCCGATACCGATATCTGATATTTTCCTTGCCCAAAAACCCGATACAGATACCGATAACCGATATTTACAATTTTAGCGGCCTTTTAAGCATTCTAGTACAGTTAAATAGTTAACACACACACATGGACGCAGCGGTCTAAGGCACTGCATCTCAGTGCAAGAGGCGTCACTACAGTCCCTGGTTCAAATCCAGGCTGTATCACATCCGGCCGTGATTGGGAGTCCCATAGTGCGGCGCGCAATTGGCCCAGCGTCGTCCGGGCCGTCATTGTAACTAAGAGTTGGTTCTTAACTGACTTGCCTTGTTAAATAAAGGTTACACACACACCACACTGACCAAAAGGTTATTTTGTTGGCATTTACGCATGTCCCCATTACCAGTAAAACATAATCAAAACCTATTTATTTCACTTACTTGCTGTGCTGTTTCATTGTTCATTTGTTCAGTCATTTCATTCTCAACCAGGATTTCCATGGAACACCGTTTGGGGCTTTTTATGTCAAAAAATAGTATTTGTCAAATAACACGACACCTGTTTCAGTAGCTATAGTTAGCTAGCTAACTATATAGCTTGGTGTCATCATCAAAAATAACCCTAATTTATAATACAGATCTTATTTGATTAATGGTGGTCGGACCCATCTATGTGAAGCTAGCCACAAAAAGGATTAGTCACAATAGTGGATAGCCTTCAAAATAAAAGTATGGCACATCACTGTCAATTACACACTTTATTTTGAAGGCAAACCACAAATTCCACTATTGTATCTAATCCTTATTGTGGCTAGCTTCACACCAAATAACACACAACACATACTTAGGAGTAAACCAAAGTTACGGAGAAGTAACCCTTAATATTCTGCATGTCTGCATGTTCGCAATATTACTAAAAATCATAACAATTAGACAGTCACGCAAAATCATCCCATTGGCCCGCATTTGCATATTTTATATGTGGTCATCCTACTGATTGCTGGAAACAGTGAAGTGGACACATTTATCTTCTTAAACAATGTGTTAATATTTTGTGAACCAAACACTTCACTGATGACATTTGCATTTAATGTTTTGCAAAAGGTGGTCTAAGATATGCATGTCAGATACTAAGGCAAGGACATGATTAGAAGTTGATCATTGCTGTTCTGCTATAGATACATTTGAACACAGATCCAAAAATTGCTTTATGCGATTGAGAAATATTTTTATGATGAAACGTTTCAATTAATGTTTTATTTACCCTTTATTTAAGCAGGTAGTCTGAGAGCCACGGTCTGTTTTGCGGAATCCGTACATGAACACATCAATAAACATCAATAAACAACAATTACGCTATACATAGCCTATCTATATACACATTAATTACACAATACATGAAAAGCAAACACAATATATGAAAGCAAAACCCATATGAAACATCATATCATTTGAAACAACACGTTTTTCAGCAAAAAAGAAAGGTACTACAGTGTGGAGTGTATTCTACAGTATAGTATAGTGTAATCTATAGTATAGTACAACATTTTATAGTAAGCACTACACTAAGGGATACTACAGTGTACAGTAGAGTATTCAACAGTATACTACAAAACATGACAACATCAAGATGACTTGCAGACATTCATAACAACAACAAACATTGTGTACAAAAAATATAGATTGTTTCAGGAAACTAGGTGTTTGTCACATGCCACTACTTCACAGGATAGGCATTTGAACCTAAACGTTTTTTTTTTTTAAAAATCAAAATACGTTTTGGGGAATAAAATTGTAATATTACGAGCCTAGTTGGTTTAGCCACGGAAATGTAAGGAACCTTCCCTCTAGCCATGATTGGCTGAGATAATGGCTGGGCTGGAAATTCCGAGAGATGAGTTCGGATTGGTCTGCCAAGTAGCACGCTTCTGTCTATAACATGAGCTGGTCAGCATGTGTAGGTAATCCTTTTTTCTAACGATATCACTTAGTTAAACTGTGAAAGTGTTGGTCTCCACTCTCCGGAGGAACGAGTTTTGAAATCAGTGGAATTGCCGGTGGAATTACAATATTATAGCTAAGGAGATGGAGAAAATTCTGGCATTTGATTGAAAATATTCAGAGAGGATTGAAAAGAGAACACACAGAAGAAGGCTGTTGTATTAATCACCTGTCTCCGGATTACATCTTCAAACTAAGGGCAACCATGGCATCTGTGACAGAGAGAGAGAAGTGTCCATCCATGTATATATGTAAGAGACTAACTACCTCCAGATATTATATGTTTGTCAGAAAGTCGTTTTCATTTCAAGTTATAACAAATGATAGTCCCCACTAAGTGCAAACCAGATGGAATGGCGTATCGCTGCAGAATATTGTGGTAGCCATGCTGGTTAAGTGTGCCTTGAGTTCTAAAATAAATCACGACAGTGTCACCAGCAAAGCACCCCCACACCATCACACCTCCTCTTCCATGCCTCACGGTGGGAACCACTCATAAGACAAAAGGACAGATTGCCACCGGTCTAATGTCCATTGCTCGTGTTTCTTAGCCCAAGCAAGTATCCTCTTCTTATTGGTGTCCCTTTGTAGTGGTGTCATGGAGCAATTTGACCATGGCCTGATTCACACAGTCTCCTCTGAACAATTGTTGAAATGCCGACCGTATTACCTCCCAAGAGAATTATATTTGGTTATAGTCACAGCCATGTATATTCCCCGTCAAGACGATTCCATGATGACACACAAAGAACTACACTGGACTTGTTGCAAACTGGAAAACACATATCCTGAGGAAGCATTTATTGTAGCTGGGGATTTTAACAAAGCAAATCAGAGGAAATTGCTACCGAAGTTCGAGCAACATATTGACTGTAGTACTCGCACTGGGAAAACATTGGACCACTGCTACTCAACTTTTCGAAACGCCTACTAGGCCCTCCCCCGCCAAGTCTTATCACGACTCCATTTTGCTCCTCCCTTCCTATAGGCAGAAACTCAAACAGGAAGTATTCATGCTAAGGTCTATTAAACGCTGGTCTTACTAATCAGAATCCATGCTTCAAGATAGTTTTGATCACATGGACAGGAATATGTACCTATGTAAGAATGATGTTCATTGACTATAGCGCAGCATTCAACACCATAGCACCTACCAAGCTCATCATTAAGCCACAGCTGGGTCCTGCACTTCGTGAAGGGCCGTCCCCAGTTGGTGAAGGCAGGAAACAACACCTCCACTTTGCTGATCCTCAACACAGGCGCCCCACAAGGGTCCATGCTCAGCCCCCTCCTGTACTCCCTGTTCACCCCTGACTGCGTAGCCACACATGCCTCCAACTCAATCATCAAGTTTGCTGACAACACAACAGTAGTAGCCCTGATTACCAACCATGACGAGGCAGCCTAGAGGGAGGAGGTGAGGGCCCTGGGAGAGTGGTGCCAGGAAAATACCCTTTCACTCAATGTCAGCAAAACAAAATGAGCTGATCGTGGACTTCAGGAAAGCAGAGGGAGCACACCCCTATCCCCATCGACAGTACTGCAGTGGAGAAGGTGGAAAGCCTCAAGTTTCTCGGCGTACACATCACTGATGATCTGAAGTGGTCCACCCACACAGACAGTGAGGTGAAGAAGGCGCAACAGCGCCTCTTCAACCTCAGGAGGCTGAAAAAATATGGCTTCGCCCCTAAAACCCTAACTAACTTTAACAGATGCACAATTGAGAGCATCTTGTCGGGCTGTATCACTGCCTGGCCCACAACCGATGGGCTCTCCAGAGAGTGGTGCAGTCTGCCCAACGCATCACCGGGGGAAGATACCTGTCCTTAAGGACACCTACAGCACCCAATGTCACAGGAAGGCCAAAAAGATCATCAAGGACATCAACCACCCGAGCCACAGCCTGTTCACCCTGCTATCATCCAGAAGGTGAGGTCAGTATAGGTGCATCAAAACTGGGACTAAGATTGTGTATTGTTGTGAACTGTTAGATACTACTGCACTGTTGGAGCTAGGAACACAAACATTTCGTTACACTCGCAATAACATCTGATAAATATGGTTGTGACCAATAACAATAGATTTGATTCGAGATGTGTCTGTTTCTTGCACACTGTGAAGCATTTATTCTGGCTGCAATTTGAGGAGCGAGTAACTCTAATAAACTTATGCTCTGCAGCAGAGGTAACTCTGGGTCTTCCTGTCCTGTGGCACTCCTCATGAGAGCCAGTTTCATCATAGCGCTTGAAGATTTTTGCAACTGCACATGAAGAAACTCCAGTGCTTTAAATTTTCTTGACTGACTGTCTTAAATTATTGATGGACTGTCATTTCTCTTTGCTTATTTGAGCAGTTATTGCCATAATATGGACTTTGTATTTTACCAAATAGGGCTTAATTCTGTATACCACCCCTACCTTATCACAACCCAACTGATTGGCTCAAATGCATTAAGGAAAGAAATTACAAAATATTACTTTTAAAAAGGCACACCTGTTAATTGAAATACATTCCCGGTCCACCTCAACCACCTCATAAAGCTGGTTGAGAGAATGCCAAGAGTGTGCAAAGCTGTCATCAAGGCAAAGTGTGGCTACTTTTAAGAATATATGTGTCACGATCGTTTAAAGATGGATTGGACCAAGGTGCAGCGTGGTAAGCGTTCATGATTTTTAATACTGAACTGTGACAAAACAGCAAAATACAAAACCGAATGCAAAGTTCTGCATGGCTAGACAGCAACTATGCGAAAACACGATCCCACGATCTGAGGTGGGACAAAGGGCTGCATAAGTATGATCCCCAATCAGAGACAACGATAGACTGATTGAGAACCATACCCGGCCAAGACATAGAAATAAAAAAAACATAGAAAACAGAACATAGACTGCCCACCCAAATCCCACCCTGACCAAACCAAAATAGAGACATAAAAAGTCTCTCTAAGGTCAGGGCGTGACACATGGGGACAAACTTCGTACTTTTTGGAGATGTCCTCGGGTCTGATGAAACAAAAATAGAACTGTTTGGCCATTAATGACCATCGTTATGTTTGGAGGAAGAAGGGGGAGGAGGGACTGGTGCACTTCATAAATAGATGGCATCATGAGGAGGCAAAATTATGTGGATATATTGAAGCAACATCTCAAAAGATCAGTCAGGAAGTTAAAGTGTGGTCGCAAATAGGTCTTCCAAATGGACAACGACCCCAAGCACACTTCCAAATTTGTGGCAAAATGGCTTAAGGACAACAAAGTCCAGGTATTGGAGTGGCCATCACAAAGCCCTGACCTCAATCCCATAGAAAATGTGTTGGCAGAACTGAAAAAGCTTGTGCAAGCAAGTAGGCCTACAAACCTGATTCAGTTAAACCAGCTCTGTCAGGGGGAATTTACTTATTGTGGGAAGCTTGTGGGAAGGCTACCCAAAACGTTTGACCCAAGTTAAATAATTTAAAGGCAATGCTACCAAATACTAATTGCGTGTATGTAAACTTCTGACCCACTGGGAATGTGATGAAAGAAATTAAAGCTGAAATAAATCATTCTCTCTACAATTATTCTGACATTTCACATTCTTACAATAAAGTGGTGATCCTAACTGACATAAGACAGGGACTTTTTACTAGGATTAAATGTCAGGAATTGTGAAAAACAGAGTTTAAATGTATTTGGCTAAGGTGTATGTAAACTTCCGACTTCAACTGTAGCTCAAGTTGGGGGGTTCACACCTAGCTTGGCTATTAGACAATTCTTTAGTAAAGGTTGAATAGTCTATAGTTTAACTAATAGCCCATCCTACAAATGCTGTCAGCAGAATTCATAGCCCGCTACTTGTGTGAATAACTAATAATAATAATTTTCCCCATTCCACATGTTAAAGATTCCAATTGATAAAGTGTTTTTAACCACAATCGGACCCAACCCCAATTAATACATTTGGGCACAGTTGATAGCGTACTGGACTTCAGGCTAGAATGTCGAGGTTTCGAAACCTGCTCCCTGCTTGTTTCATTACATTATTATGCCGGTCTCAGAGCAAGTAACCTGGATTGTTACTCCCATCTCATTCCTCGCCCTCTTCCATGTGTCATTTCCCGCCTGAGTGGCTCGCTTGTGGGAGTGATGGCAGGATATGGCAGCACCTTCGATTGTGCGTCAAAAATTCAGCATAGCAAGTTTGTATGAATGTCTGGTTATTCACAGGCAAATAGTAATATGCTCTAAACTGTTCTGGTGAAAAACAAACTTTGCTGCCCTGTTTTCAATCGTCCACATGGCTGGGAGAACCTCCTCAGATTAATAAAGATGAAGGGAGTTAGATATGCATAGGAAGTGTACTGTTTTTTTCTGTATATATGAATTACAAATCAGCCTTTACTTAAATCATGTTTCTAGTCTATTGCATAGTTACAATGTGTAATCATTGATGTCCCAGGAGCGGTAAGCGATTTTCGGGAAATTAACTTAACGACAAAAAATATGCACAATAGATTGTCTCTACATTAACTAACATATTTTTTTCAATTGTAAATGTTTCGATTGACTCGTTATGACGTTATAATAACTCACATTTGCTTCCACCGTAATGTTTTGTCAGCCATCTTTGCTGAAGAAAGTCAACAGGGACGGGTGGCTCGCGTCAAATTCCTCATTGGAACCACTCAATGTGATTGGTCATATAAAAACCATGGGACCCAAATGCATAATGAGTGCTCTAACTTCCCCTTGTGGTGGTCTGGTGCAATGACGCCGTGACACTGGCTACCTCTATGTCCCGCAGTGTAAGCTCGCAACTTGTAAAGGAGGAACCACTGTATTCACGTCACCAAATAATTTATTAAAACACACTGTTTTGCAATGAAGGTCTACAGTAGCCACAGCAGCACTGTAGGGTAGTACCATGGTGTAGCTGAAGGACAGCCAGCTTCCATCCTCTTCTGGGTACATCAATACTTCAATACAAGACCTAGGAGGCTCGTGGTTCTCACCCCCTTTCATAGACTTACACAATAAGTATGCTCTTGCAGCAGGAACTGACATATTGTCCTCCCAATCAAAGCATTAGAGGATAATCTAGTGTTGAAAGCATAAGCTACAGCTGGCTAGAACCTACATTGCATAAAATGTGGTGAGTACTTGACTTAAAAAAAAGAGAAAGACAATAGCAGAACAGTTTTGAACAAATTCAATTTTTCTAAAATGAAGAAGCAAGAGAGAGAGAGAGAAATAGCAATATTTTGTGTTTATTTTCTATTTCAATTTCTGCTTACTGCTAGCTAACTGTACTGCGTGATTGTAGCAGGTTTACTGACGCGTTAGTTATAGTATCTATGTTGACTTGACGTTACCTAATATGGTGACAACAATGTAGGCTTTGTGTAGCGGTTAGTAGTTATGATATGAAGGTTTGGCTCTGAAAGTTTTTTTCACCTGACTGATGCACTAAAGTCCACAAGTGAAGTGAAAAGATTAGAGGAGAGCGTGTAGATGCAAGAAGGAAATATCCAACGAGTAAAGGGTGTTTATTTGTGGCTGCTATGAAAGTGAACTGTGTTTACGTGTGATTAGGGGTGTATTCATTCCTCCGATTCTGTTGAAAAACATTTCTTTAATGGAATTAAACAAAATGGGGATAAACATACCTGCATTTGTCCCATAGAAACTCTAGTTTGAAACTCTTGGACTATGATTATGATTACACCCTAGATCAGCTAGATGCAGGCAAGATTGTGCAAGGTAGTTATTTGAATGTGTCAATGTCTGTCACCTTGATTACTCAAATTTCTCTGGACCTATGCACCTACGCTGTAAACTTTCATTCAAAAGTTAGATTGTAGAAAACTCATGATGGGTATGTATATAGAAAATGTGAGTGTCTTGTATGGTTAGAGGGAAAATGTTTATATTATATAGTAGCCATAATTAACCTATCAATGTAACATTGAGCTGTGTGAATGGAATATGAATGACAGTCAGCTCATTTTTTTATCACCCTCCCTCCTCTTAAATGGCACCAACCTCCACTGGTGTAGATGAAGGGGAGGAGACAGGCTAAAAAATGATTTTTAAGCCTTGAGATAATTGAGACATGTACTGTATATGTGTGACATTCAGAGGATGAATTGGCAAGACAAAAGATTTCAGTGCCTTTGAACGGGGTATGGTAGTAGGTGGCAGAAGTACAGGTTTGTGTCAAGAACTGCAATGCTGCTGTTTTTTCAGCCGTGTGTGTCATCAATGGTCAACCACCCAAAGTTTATCCAGCCAACTTAACTTCTTGCGTCGAGCCATCCCGGATCCAGCCTCAAGCCCATTACCATAACGCAACATTAACTATTCATGAAAATCGCAAATGAAATGAAATCAATATGCTAGCTCTCAAGCTTAGCCTTTTGTTAACAACACTGTCATCTCAGATTTTCAAAATATGCTTATTAACCATAGCAAAACAAGCATTTGTGTAACAGTATTGATAGCTAGCGTAGCATTTAGCGTTAGCATTCAGCAGGCAACATTTTCACAAAAAACAGAAAAGCTTTCAAATAAAATCATTTACCTTTGAAGAACTTTTTGGATGTTTTCAATGAGGAGACTCTTAGTTAAATAGCAAATGTTCAGTTTTTCCTGAAAGATTATTTGTGTTGACAAATTCCGTTTTCTTCATCACGTTTGGGTAAGAAAAAACTAAAATTAAGTCATTAAAACGCAAACTTTTTTCCAAATTAACTCCATAATATCGACAGAAACATGGCAAACGATGTTTAGAATCAATCCTCAAGGTGTTTTTCACATATCTATCGATGATAAATCAATCCTCCATGGCAGTTGACTTTCTTCTGAAGAAATGGAACGCGCATGGACCTAGAGATTACGCAATAATTTCGACACAGGACACCGGGCGGACACCTGGTAAATGTAGTCTCTTATGGTCAATCTTCCAATGATATGCCTACAAATACGTCACAATGCTGCAGACACCTTGGGGAAACGACAGAAAGGGCAGGCTCATTCCTGGCGCATTCACAGCCATATAAGGAGACATTGGAACACAGCGCCTTCAGAATCTGGGGCATTTCCTGTATGAAACTTCATCTTGGTTTCGCCTGTAGCATTAGTTCTGGGGCACTCACAGATAATATCTTTGCAGTTTTGGAAACATCAGAGTTTTTCCTTTCCAAAGCTGTCAATTACATGCATAGTCGAGCATCTTTTCCTGACAAAATATCTTGTTTAAAACGGGAATGTTTTTGATCCAAAAATTAAAAGAGCTATCTCGAAGAAGTTAACACAACTGTTGGAAGCATTGGTGTCAACATGGGCCAGCATCCCTGTGAAACGCTTTTGACACCTTGTCGTCCATACCCCAACGAATTAAGACTGTTCTGAGGGCAGAAGAGGCTGCAACTCAATATTAGGAAGGTGTTTCTAATGTTTGGTGGACTCAGTGTATATTACATGACTGCTCCTGTAGGCACATATCTGTCCCGTAGGCTCTGCATCTGTCCTCGTGCTCCTAGACCTTAGTGCTGCTTTTGATACCATTCGATCACCACATTCTTGGAAACGCAAATGGGTCTACACGGACAAGTTCTGGCCTGGTTTAGATCTTATCTGTCGGAAAGATATCAGTTTGTCTCTGTGAATAGTTTGTCCTCTGATAAATCAACTGTAAATTTCGGTGTTCCTCAAGGTTCCAATTTAGGACCACTATTGTTTTCACTATATATTTTACCTCTTGGGGATGTCATTCGAAAACATAATGTTAACTTTCACTGCTATGCGGATGACACACAGCTGGACATTTCAATGAAACATGGTGAAGCCCCAAAATTGCCATCGCTAGTAGCCTGTGTTTCAGACATAAGGAAGTGGATGGGGGCAAATGTTTTTCTTTTAATCTCGGACAAAACAGAGATGCTAGTTCTAGGTCCCAAGAAACAAAGCAATCTTCTGTTGGAGCTAGCTGACAATTAATCTTGATGGTTGTACAGTTGTCTTAAATAAAACTGTGAAGGACCTCGGCATTGCTCTGGACCCTCTCTCTTTTGACGAACATATCAAGACTGTCTCAAGACAGCTTTTTTCATCAGAAACTTTCTGTCCAAAATTGATGCAGAAAAATGTATCCATGCTTTTGTCACTTTTAGATTAGATTACTACAATGCTCTATTTTCCGGCTACCCGGATAAAGCACTCAGTAAACTTCAGTTAGTGATAAACACGTCTACTAGAATCTTGATTAGAACCAAAAAATGTGATCATATTACTCCAGTGCTGGCCTCTCTACACTGGCTTCCTGTTAAGGCTAGGGCTGGTTTCAAGGTGTTACTGCTAACCTACAAAGCATTACATGGACTTGCTCCTACCTATCTCTCTAATTCGGTCCTACATATCTACACGTACGCTACGGTCACAAGATGCAGGCCTCCTTATTGACCCTAGATTTTCTAGGCAAACAGTTGGAGGCAGGGATTTCTCCTATAGAGCTCAATTTTTTATTCTTTATTGAAGACTCATCTCTTCAGTAGGTCCTATGATTGAGTGTAGTCTGGCCCAGGGGTGTGAAGGTGAACCGAACTGGAGCTACGAACCGCCCTTGCTTTGCCTGGTCGGTTCCCCTTTCACCACTGGGATTCTCTGCCTCTAACCCTATTACAGGGGCTGAGTCACTGGCTTACTGGTGCTCTTCCATGCCCACCCTAGGAGGGGTGCGTCACTTGAGTGGGTTGAGTCACTGATGTGATCTTCCTATCTGGCCTGATGACTCCTTGTTGTCCCCAGTCCACCTGGCCGTGCTGCTACTCCAGTTTCAACTGTTCTGCCTGTGGCTATGGAACCCTTACCTGTTCACCGGACGTACAACCTTGTCCCGGAACTTCTGTTTTCAAATCTCTCTCTCTTCCGCAGTCTCTACTGTCTCAAACTCTGAATGATCGGCTATGAAAAGTCAACTGACATTTACTCCTGAGCTGTTGACCTGTTGCAATCTCTACAACCACTGTGATTATTATTATTTGACCCTGCTGGTCATCTATGAACGTTTGAACATCTTGGCCATGTACTGTTATAATCTCCACCCGGCCCAGCCAGAAGAGGACTAGCCACCCCTCAGAGCCTGGTTCCTCTCTAGGTTTCTTCATAGGTTCCTGCCTTTCTAGGGAGTTTTTCCTATCCACCGTGCTTCTACATTGTCACACCCTGACCGTAGAGACTTTTTTACGTCTCTTTTTGGTTTGGTCAGGGTGTAATTTGGGTGGACATTCTATGTCCTTTATTTCTATGATTTGTGTTTCTATGTGCTGGCCGGGTATGGTTCTCAATCAGGGACAGCTGTCTATCGTGGTCTATGATTGGGAATCATACTTAGGTAGCCCTTTTTGCCTTCTTTCAGTGTGGGTAGTTAACTTTGTTTGTGGCACTTAGCCCTGTTAAGCTTCACGGTTGTTTTGTTATTTCTTGTTTTGTTGGCGACATTTTATTTAAATAAAATAAAATGTACGCTCACCACGCTGCACTTTGGTCCACTTCCAACAACACCCATGACAGAACTACCCACCACCAAGGGACCAAGCAGCGTGGCCAGGAGGAGCAGGGATCCTGGGCCCGGGAGGAGAGAGAATGGAGGACATCTTGGACATGGGAGGAGGTTATGGCAGGGGACAAGACCCTGCCATGGAAACAGGCTGAAGTAGCGAGGGAGGAACGACTTCACTACCAGTAGTCACGGCAACAGAGCAGGCACGAGAGGCAGCCCCAAACAAACTTTTTGGCGGGGGCACACGGGGTGATTGGCGGAGTTGGAGTTTAGACCTGAGCCAACTCCCCAATGCTTACCCTGGGGAGCATGTGACTGGTCAGGCACCGTGTTATGGGGTGATTGGCGGAGTTGGAGTTTAGACCTGAGCCAACTCCCCAATGCTTACCCTGGGGAGCATGTGACTGGTCAGGCACCGTGTTATGGGGTGATTGGCGGAGTTGGAGTTTCCAGTGAGCACTCCCCAGGCCGTGGGTGCATGTGATTCAGGCACCGTGGAAGTGGGTGATCCAGCCAGAACGGGTTTGCCAGCCAACTCCCCAAACCGTGGGGAGCATGTGCTGGTCAGGCACCCAGTGATTATCCGAGTTTGCCCGAGCCCACGCCCAGGCCTCCTGCATGTGACTGGTCAGGCACCGTGTGATGGGGTGATTGGCGGAGTTGGAGTTTAGACCTGAGCCAACTCCCCAATGCTTGTGCATGTGACTGGTCAGGCACCGTGTGAGTCCTGATTGCGGAGTTGCGCCCAGAAGAAGCAACTCCCCAATGATGATACCGTGGGGGCATGTGAGCTGGTCAGGCAGTGATGATGATGGCAAGAAGTTTCCAGTGATGATCCATGGCACGAAGCCTCCAGTGATGATCCATGGCACCGTGTTATGGGGTGATTCCAGTGATGATCCATGGCACAAACTCCCCAGTGCATGTGACTCCAGGCACCGTGTTATGGGGTGAAGCTCCAGTGATGATCCATGGCCACTCCCGAATGCCTCCAGCATGTGACTCCAGGCACCGTGTTATGGGGTGATTGGCCAGTGATGATCCATGGCACAAAGCTCCCCAGTGATGATCCATGTGACAAAGCCCCAGTGATGATCCATGGCAAGAAGCCTCCAGTGATGATCCATGGCACGAAGCCTCCAGTGATGATCCATGGCAGGAACCGTCCAGTGATGATCCATGGAGCACAAACTCCCCAATGCTTACCGTGGGGGCATGTGACTGGTCAGGCACCGTGTTATGGGGGTGCCCAGTCGGAGGGGACCTGAGCCAACTGCCCAATGCTTCCGGGGCCCGCATGTGACTGGTCAGGCACCGTGTTATGGGGGTGCCCAGTCTGGGGCCCGCAGCCAAGGTCTTCACACCAGAGGTGACTGGTCAGAGCGTGGGGGGTGAGCGCAGAGGTGGAGCGGGTCTATGTCCCGCACCAGAGCCACCACCGCAGATAGATGCCACCCAGACCCTCCCCATAGGTTTAGACCCAGTGTATCCGATGCCGGAGTCCGCACCAGGCCTCCTGGTCTCTCCAGGGGGTCCTGTGCCTGCCAAGGACCAGGTTACTGTGTTCTTAGTCCCTTTTGAGTTTGTGCCTCTTCAAGGACCAGGCCTCCTTATTCCCTAGCCCGGTGAGTTTGTGTTTCTAGGAAGAAGCCTCCAGTGATGGTTCTCAATCAGTGGATCCATGGCAAGAAGCCTCTGATTTGAATCAAACTCCAGTGTGATCCATTTTGCCCAGCGAGGGTTTCAGTCCGGTGGGAAGTAACTTTGTCCGGGGGCAGCGAGGGTGCCCAGTCCGGGGCCCGGTTGTTTTGTTATGCCCAGTTTGGGGCCCGCAGCATTTTATTTAAATAAAAGAAAATGTGCCACCATGCTGCACCTTGGTCTACTTCCAACGACACCCGTGACATACATCTGCATTGCTTGCTGTTTGGGGTTTTAGGCTGGGTTTCTGTATAGCACTTTGTGACATCGGCTGATGTAAAAAGGGCTTTATAAATAAATTTTCTTGATCTTAAAGACCTTCTCAAAGGCTCTCAACTTAGCATACTTAATTGTCTGCTGATGGTTGATGGGCTCCTAATTGTATTAAAACTGGTTAGAGGTAGGCTTAGACAACCAGAGCATTCACATGCCCCAATGGGGAATCAACAAGCAGTTGTCTGGACTTCATAGAGCCTTGGAGCCTTCTTTTTCAAACACTTTGGTGCACAAGTATGTGATATATTTTCACAAGTCTTAGCACAAAATCAAAACAGATCATAATGCTCATATTTCAGAACTGTAAGCACATTTTCAATAGACTGAGTACAACAAACACATTCAAAGTCACTTGTTCATTGTACCAAATCACTTTCAATTTGGATACATGTTCGCTCTCAGTATCTGCAGATTTTCTTGTCATGTTAACAATACAATTAGCTATCACTTGCTCAAAACGGATAGCTACTGAACCCAAATGATGTAGTACCTAGTTACCGTATGTAGTTTGATAACTGCTGAACACTACATTTCTATATTTTTTACGTCATAAATGTATCAAATGGACATCAATTTATGTTTATATTTTACACTTACATTAAACTTTTGCTGTTTGGGGATGCTTTCATTTATACATAATAGTTAATTCGCAGGTTAAATGTCAATATTAGTTTCAAGTTTCAATGTCATTTGCACAAGTACAGTGAAATGCCTTTCTTGCAAACTGAAAACCCAACAAGGCAATAATCAATAACAATGTATTACTAGAAAAAACATGAGAAATGAGAATAGGAAATAGACAAAGTAAGTAATTAAGCATAGTATATACAGGAAATATCATATTTACACTGTAGTGGCAGCAGGATATCAGAATAACAGAGTAGCAGCAGCTTGTATGTGAGTGTGTGTGTGTAGAGTCAGTATAAATGTATGTGATGGAGTGTTTGTGTGTGTTGGACTGATACTGTGTCAGGCCCTTGTGAGTGCAAATTTTGAAATAAAAGGTCAATAGAGACACTTAAACATATTGTTTTCTTATTTACAATAAGAGTGACTCTAAAATGACACAGTACATTATTTAACATTAAATTCCATTGGGCACAAAATAATCTGAAACGCAACCAAAACAAACTGAAAATGCATCCAACAATTTTGTCGAGTCACAACCTTGATTTAGTCATTGCATGCTAGGACATACTAAACTTAACTAAATGTGATCCCTTACTGAGAAAACAGGCTTCTGGAAAACAGTTGTGCCGAATTAGTTTTGGGGCAAACTGTTGCGATACATTTTGTGACAACTTCTGGCAAACAATTCTGTATGAATATGCAAACGTTTTCAGGTTTTTGGTTACTGTGTGTTAAACAACATTGAAATGTATCTACATTAACTAAATCATATAACTTTAAAATAAACATACTTTTCAGAGAAAAAAAAACACACTAAATGTAGTAAATATATTCAACAACATGTATTCAATGTCTTTAACCGATTAAAATGAATCCAATACAATTTGAAATCATCAGCATGGTAATGAAGAAAATGCTGGATATTTCCCATATAAATTGTTTAAGCTACAACATTTACATGACAGAAATGTGAACAGTATGGGGATGTTGACCTTTAACCTCTTAAGATCCCAATACCGGGACAGTTGTTGCTAACGTGCGCTAATGTGACTAGAATGACGTTGTAAGTAACAGCAATCAATGCAAGGTGTAACCACGGCTATAGTCAGTCAGAGGAGTGACTCACTTGATGGATTCAGAGGCACTGGAAAACACAAGGTACGTTTGAACAAGGCTTCACGGGCTTTTTAGTGAGAGGAGTGTGTACCATTGTCATACTTAGCCTACTTAATAATATCACATTATTAAGTAGCCTAGTTTGATCTAGAACTGGGCAGCCCAATCCTGGTTCTGGAGAGATTGAGATTGATTGACCTGATTCGACTAATTAGCTGCTCACCAGGACCTTGGTTAGCTGAAGCAAGTGTATCTACTCCTCCGGTCCCTTCTCTGTCAGCTGGAGCTTGTGGAAAACAGAACATTTGGGATGTAAAGAGAGTGCATTGGAGTGATCATCTACTGCCATCTAGTGGAATATTTAGGGTCCCCCTTCAGAATACTTCAGTGCTACAGGAGAAAATAAACATCATTATAAATATCTGTGTATTTAGTAAAATACTGTATTACACTTGGAGTTAACACTTAACTACAAACTGTGAAAATAGACCATAATAAAGGAGCAGAAGCCTCTTGAGAACCGTAGACACCCAGACTGCAATAACCTCAGCAAACCTGCATCAATAAGCTTACAATCATGGAGTACATTTACATGCACACTAATAATTCGATATTAAACTGATTATGGCAGTTTTCCGAATATTGAAATAACCTTAAATCGGCGTAATTTCAAAATTTAAATAAGCATACGCTGATTAAAACAACTGGTTAATCTTTAAAATCATTAGGACATGTAAACAGTATATTAATCGGTGTTCCAGCAGTGTATTTGATTTGCGCATGTGCCAGCTTCAGTAGCGCAAGCCTCCCTCTTATGCATGAGTGGAGTATATTCAGAAAAACTGAAAGTATGCATCTTACAAATAGTTTTCACGTACAAACGTTTTATGTCCGGAATCAAATAGCCTTCGCAAAATGAACATGTTCACTGTGGTAGAGTAGTGATTTTGGTTGTCCCGAATTTCTTCATTTATTTAAATCCCATCAGGTAGCCTCATTTCAGATGTATCCATGTAAACAAGATTATTAGGGATTTTTGCAAAGCTGACTATCAACAATACTTTTATTATCATTTTGAGCTGAGAATAATGTTACCTGTGCACTCCTCTTATCAAAATAGTTATTTTCCCCACTGGGAAACAGACAATTTAATGTTAACGTTGTTTCATTGAAATGATGTGGAAACATGGTTGATTCAAGCCCAGTGGGTCGGGAGGTGATTCTCACAGGACTCATTTGAGTTGTTAATTTCCCTCATCACAATGAACTAATAATGCCTCACGATCATCAGAGACACAACAAAACGGAACGCATCTATCCAATAGGTGGCACAGTCAGCAGCAGCCTCTTGCACTCTACGCCTCTAAACTCATTTTCAACGAAGTGATTGTTCCCAGATCAGTTAGCCCCATTGCAGCAGATAGAATTTGTGTTTTTAAAAGCTCTCAAAGCAGTCAAAACAATTAGGATGTTTTGTGTAGATTAGGAGATGATATTTAGAGCCCCGTTTAAACCTGGTGCTAACAATCAGAATGTGGACCCGGAAAGATCAGGAAAGGTTACAAGTTAGAACCAGGTATAAAAGAAGAAACTCCAACATGCCAACTTGTAAATGTTTACATTTTCTATTGAAGTGATGTTTTGTTCTTACCACCATTGTCAGACACTTATTGAAAACCTGAACATTTTGGCAAAGGGTAGGTAGGGGGAATTTTTAGTAAAGTTAACAGATTTTTTGCAACTCTAAATGCCCGTCTCCGTAGACAACACTCCTGGGAGATGGGTGTCATGCAGGTTCACAATCCAGTCCGGCTCTAACACACGGTCCAGCTACTTACGTCTGAGAAGAAAATAAACTGCAAGGGCAAGGATTGTTGTATGAATGTCAAGCACTGACAAAATAAAAAAAAAGTCACCAGACACAAGTTATCTATAAAAAATTAAACTCCTTTATTGTGTTCTCTTATATAAAATAAATACAAAACAGAAACATTGACACCAGGCAAGGGGTTAGGGTGTATAGTAGGCAGAACATTGAATTGTCAGAAGGATAGATAGATTGATGGCTGGACAGATGGATGAATGGACAAATCGATGCAATGAGGGCGGATGAAAACAGAAAGCACAGTCCCGTCAAGTCCCCTCCCTCCCTGCCTTTTTGCAGTGGGCCTCATCAGGGCAACTCAGTCTTATCTGCCACTTCGGCATGGCCAACCTCTGCCCCCCCAGGGGCCAGCAACGTCCTCCTGTTGTAGTGGTGATGGCCCTTCATGATGCCCGAGTTGTTGTTCTCGTTCAGGATCTGCTTCTGCTTTTGTCGGTTGAGCGACTGGACCAGGCCCAGCACCACGGCCGCCAGCGAGTACTGGCCCTGGAGCTTGCGCGGCTGCATGATGAGCGGGTTGGGCTGCACACGGCCCATCAGGAAGTGTGTGCGGATCTTGCCCTCCTGCTCGCTGATGCCCTTCACGTAGATCTCGCCACGGTACTCAAAGGCAAAGCCTCGCTCCTTCAGGATCAGGTAGGTGTCCTCAGGCACCTGGATCTTGCCACTCACGCCTGTGCTGTCCATGCGGCTCGACAGGTTCACCGTTTTGCCCCAGATGTCGTACTGGGGCTTCTTGGCGCCTATCACACCCGCCACCACCGAGCCATGTGCCATGCCTGCGAAAAAAGAAGGAGGGGGAAGATGACGAAAATGAAGAGAAGGGGGATGGAAAAGGAGGAAGAGGAAGAAAAATAGGAATATGAGATGATTGAGCGGAGAAGGGAAATCGAGAAGAAAGACGAGTGAGCGTTGTAGAAGAGTTAGCTCTACCTAGAGACAAAACTACAGTGTGTTAATGAATTTCAAACACTTTCATAGTCTATTCATTTTGAGTGGTTGCCAGGGGGGGAGCACTTGGGATTTCTTACCAATTCTTAGCTCAAAGTTGTTGAAGGAGTGCTTGTTGATCTCCTGGATGCTCTCGTTCAGGGCGATGGCAAAGTCGGCCAGCTCACACAGATGACCCCACTTGTCTTCACATTGCTAAGAATCAGAGTGACATCAGAGAGAACCCAAACCAGATTGACAGTGCAAACTGAATCACAGATTGAGATTATCGTGTTACCAGTGTCAAATGGGGTCAGAATTATGCCACACATGATGATGTAGAGATAAAATACCCCCTCTTTAGAAATAAGGGTCAAGTTCTGCAATTTATGTCTTGTTACACCTTGTGCACAATTTGTCCATACCTTTGTACTGCACCTACACATACAGCATGTACAAGATAACAGCACAAATCAATGGTGCCAGTGTTAATATATAGCTTTTATGCAAGTCAGGATATGGCCACGAATTACTAAACCACAAAATGTTGATTTTGCTCACTTGTTTTTCTGGTGACAGTCCGGAGACTGCCATGTATGTGCTGCCGATAGTCTTAATCTTCTCAATGTCCTGGAAACGTTCCTCACCAAGCAGCTACACAAAGACAAAGACAAACAGGGGAGAGAAGAAACACAAGTAGTCCATTGTTAATTGACTGTGCTCAATATCGCATCACTACACCAAAGGGTAAACAAGATTTGGCGTGATTGATTGACAGAGTAAGCAACTCATTATACCAAACAACCCATTAGCAACTTATAAAGCAATGCCATATCACATAAAAGTGTTTCTTCATCCATCCACTGTGCAGCTTTGCAGCTGCTACCTAAATATGTGCTGTATCTTGGGGCAAGTTTCAAGTCGGGAAAAGGCTCGTCTATTCCTGTCCAAAGAGGCGAGGCATTAGTCGACTGCAGCTGGTTTGTGTCTTGTTCTGGCCTCGTTTGGTGACATTGACACCGTCCGTGAATAACACGGTTCTATGGCAGATTTAGAACAGAATCTCATTGTCAGATCACCACCCGGATTCTCTGTAAAACGATATGAATAGTTTAGTGAAAGATCTCAAACTAATGTTTGTACTCTGTTGAAGCAAAGTGCTACCGCTAATTTAAAACATTTCATACCATTGCATCTGACTAAATTTGATTTGATTTGATTAGCACGACTGTCAACTGCAAAAGCCCAACAACATTTTTTGAGTGGCTGGCCTTCCCTGCTTATTTTGATCGTTTGACTAGCGAGGACCCATGCCAAATCTTTTCACTCCTGAGGGGGAACAGGAGTTGTTGTGTCCTCTTCACGACTGTCTTGGTGTGTTTGGACCATGATAGTTTGTTGGTGATGTGGACACCAAGGAACTTGAAGCTCTCAACTTGCTCCACTATAGCCCCGTTGATGAGAATTGGGCCGTGTTCGGGCCTCCTTTTCCTGTAGTCCACGATCATCTCCTTTGTCTTGATCACGTTGAGGGAGAGGTTGTTATTCTGGCACCACACGAACAGGTCTCTGACCTCCTCCCTATAGGCTGTCTGATTGTTTTTGGTGATCAGGCCCACTGTTGCGTCGTCGGCAAACTTAATGATGGCGTTGTGGTCGTGCTTGGCCATACAGTCATGGGTGAACAGGGAGTACAGGAGGAGACTGAGCACACACCCCTGAAGGGCCCCTGTGTTGAGGATCAGCATGGCAAATATGTTGTTACCTACCCTTACCACCTGGGGGGCGGCCCGTCAGGAAGTCCAGGATCCAGTTGCAGAGGGAGTTGTTTAGTCCCAGGGTCCTTAGCTTAGTGATGAGCTTTGAGAGCACTATGGTGTTGAACGCTGAGCTGTAGTCAATGAATATCATTCTCAAATACAATGCCTTGCAAAAGTATTCATCCCCCTTTGCATTTTTCCAATTTTGTTGCATACCGACCTGCAATTTAAATAGATTAAAACAATGTTTTTCATGCAATGGACATACTGTACACAAAATAGTCCAAATTGGTTAATTCCAAATTTAAACAATTACTTGTTTCAAAAAGCCACTAAATAAGACTGCAGCACCATGACCTCTCCAAACAGGTCAGGGACAAAGTGGTGGAGAAGTACAGATCATGGTATTCATACGTATTCACCCCTTTGCTATGAAGCCTCGGAATAAGATCTGGTGCAACCAATTACCTTCAGAAGTCACATAATTAGTTCAATAAAATCCACCTGTGTGCATTCTAAGTGTCACATGATCTCAATATATATATATATATATATATATATACACACACACCTGTTCTGAAACAGATGCAACACCATCTCAATCCAAACATCAGGGACAAAAAGTTCTGGAGAAGTACAGATCATGGTTGGGTTATAAATATTTTATTTTATTTATTTATCAAATATATCTTATTTGTTGTTTCACAATAAAACATATAAAACACTGTTTTCTTTATTTATTGGGTCAGGCCAGGGTGTGACATGGGTTATTGTGGTGTGTGTTTTTGTCTTGGGGTTTTGTGGGGTGTCTAATTAGTCTATGGCTGCCTGAGGCGGTTCTCAATCAGAGTCAGGTGATTTATCGTTGTCTCTGATTGGGAACCATATTTAGGCAGCCATATTCTGTGAGTGTTTTTGTGGGTGATTGTTCCTGTCTCTGTGTTAGTTTGCACCAGAATAGGCTCAGTCACTTTGGTTTTTCTTTTTTCCTTGTTTTGGAAGAGAAGAGAAGAGAAGAGAACGAGCGCCATTCTCCTTGCGGAGATGGTGCTAAATCCATCAACACTCGGTCCCTATTGGGCTGGCCCACGATTCGGTTTGCTTGGAAGGAAAAGGAGTTGGAGCCTTTAGGACGGGAATCTTTTGGAAGGATAATATTGATGGGGATTCTAAAGCTGACGGTGAAGGGCCGTGTTTTGTTTCCAAGGGTTCGTTGGAGGGAGCATACGACGTGGCACTATATACAGAGGAGAAACACGATGATATCCTGAGAAGGGCAAGAGCAGTGGGAGGTGAGAGGCCGATGAGCCACTATGAAATAACAAGCCTGGCGAAGAATAACTTTAGGGTTGTAACTGTCAACATTTACAACCCTTACGTTAGGCAGCGAAGAGGTGAGGGCTTTTCTGGGGAGATACATGGATAACGTCTCTCAGCAAGGCACCAGAAAGACTCCTTTGGGTTTTGGAATGGGAAGAGAGGCTTCCAGGCCCTCCTCAGAGAGGACCCAAAGGGACATGGTGGCTACCTCCATCCTCCTGCTATGTTCTCCCTAGGGGCTGACAGGGGGACGTTGTTTTATGCACGTCAGCCCCCATTTTGCAGGCGCTGTATGGCCTACGGACACATATTGCCTCGTGCAGCACAAGAAAATGCAGATTTTTTGGATCTGAGGAACATGAGGCGAGGGATTTTGAAGGCCTAATACGTGCCATGGGTGTGGCTTCAGCATACCTGTGAAGGGGTGTTTTGCCCGTCAGAGGTCATATGCGTCTGCGGCTGGGGGAGCAGGAGCGGGGGATGGGGGAATAAGAGGAGGGGAAGGAAGCACGCCTCATGACCAGAGTACAGGTCCAGAGGGGAAGGCCACAAGGAAGGAGGAGGAGAAAGAAGGCGGATGGAAGAGAGAAGGAAACGGAAGGCACGGGAGTGGTAGAACCAGGTTTTAACGGAGGAAGAAGGCAACCGAGTGGAGGAGCATGAGAGAGAAGAAAGCGAGGGAGGAGTGGTGGAGAAGGAGACGGTGGAAGAGCAAGTGGACTGGGGGAAAGTGCCCTTGTGGAAAGAGATGACGGGTAGGCCAAAGGGACATGGTGGAGGAGCTGGCGGGCGGGGAGGGTGGTATCTCCCCCTGCCGCCATCACCAAAGAAGAGAATGAAGAGGAGGGTGCGATTGGCCGACAGTGAGAGGGAGGGGATGGCCAAGAGAGTGATGGGGGTGGGAGACACCTCTGGGTTGCTGCTGGTTTCCCCAGGCCCTGAACTTCTGTTGGGTGGGGACACACCTAACAAGACTCAGGACTGGGTACAGGAGGAGGTGGGGAGTTTTTTGTTTGGGGACTCAGCCTCCCCGATTTTTTTCCAAACCAGCTACAACACTGGGGAAGGGGAGGAGTGTGGGGGTAGACCCAGGGTGCAGGGCACCCCGGAGCCAAACATTATTCCTGCATCCTGGGATGGTGAGATGGAGGAAGAGGGGGGGATGTCGGGAGTACGGATGGTGTTCTCACCGGTAGATATGGAGCAGGGGAGCATCGGGTGAGTCTCCTGTTTTTTTTTCTTTTTTCTGTCTGGGTTTAGAATTTGAGTCTATTACATGTTTTTATTTTTTCATGGGGTCTAAATTTAAAAAGTGAGAGACTGGACACAATTTTTGTTTCTTTCTTGTTAATGGAGCTTGCTCAGCCAGTGATACACCCGTCCGGTTACCTCCTGCGGGTGTTCTTCTCGTATCAGGCGAGAAGCGTAATGGTGTGGTCTAACACGGGTCCTCGGGTGGAACAGCTGCCGTGGCACTTTGAGTTGAAGTTGCCCGAGTAGGTTTAGATCACAGGCACCTGTACGAGGAGGTCAGAAAGGCAGGGAGTCCGGCGCCTGTAGTGGGCATCTCGGAAGTGGTCTGGGAGGGAGTGCAGGCGCGGGGTCTGGACAACAGGCTCAAGGACCTGAATTGGTTGAGCCTCCATAAGTGCTTGCCGGTACGTTCCATCATGTACCGGTATAGTTTGGTGCAATCCCCCACCTGTCCAAGATCCTCTTGTGGCAGGGAGGAGACTGTGTGCCATGTCTTTTGGGACTGTGCCTTTGCCGGAGTAGTATGGGCTAGGGCACGGGTGTTGTTAGGTTTGGTAAAGGGGGATTTTGTATTGACGTGGGCCAGGTTAGAGAGAGGTGTAGGGAGAGCGAGAGGGACGGATAGGGACAGGTTTCTGCTCTGGCTTCTCATGAGTCTCTTTAAACGGGGGCTGTGGGAAGCAAGGCAGAACATGGTGAAGACAGGGAGAGATTGGGGGGTGGAAGGGATAGTGAGGAGGGTGGAAGGAGATTTGAGGGGGAGGATGAAGAGGGAGGAGAGGAAGTGGGGGCAGCATGCTGCTCGGGAGAGGTGGAAGGGGGGTTTAGGGCTGGGTGTCATTTAGATTTGTAAGGGGATAGATTAGGGACGGGGAGATAGGGAAAGGTATTTTGTAGGGTGACGGGGAGGGAAGATGCTCCCCTGAGGTTTTATTTGGGGTTTATATTTAGTTGATTTAGTTTAATTAAAATACCATTTATTTGAGTATGTATGAAAATTATGTGTTGTAAAGAATGAATGGTATTGAAGATAATAAATGATTTTTTATAAAAATAAAAAAAAACATAGGGCTGTTTCGGTTTTCGTTATTTCATTTCGTTATTTTTGTAGTTTCTGCATGTTAGTTTTTCCTTCATTAAAATCTATCATGAATCATCAACACGCTGCATTTTGGTCCGATCCTTATTCTACCTCTTCGTCAGAGGAGGAGATAGAAAAGAGCCGTTACAAGATGCTGGTCAGCCCTCCAAGTAAAGACTTCTAAGGTAAGATAAGAATGATGTGAGTGCTAGCTTCAACTGTTCAAAACTATTTGTTTGTTAGTGGGATAAAAATACACACATTTTTTTTTTTTTTGCATTTCAGAACTGTTTAGTTAAAGTTGCAAAATGTACATTTTTGGGCAACAAGACCAAATTCACATAAAAATGTTGAGTTATAGATCATTCTTACTGAAAGCAAGTCTAAGGTGCGGTATCATTTTTGCATCTTTTACTTTTGGTTTTGTACACCAACATCAAACAGCTGAAAATATTATATTTTTGGTTATGGAAAATATATATTCACAGCAATTTAGATGGTACAATGATTCTCTACACTACTGTATATTTGCTTGTTTTGTCACATAAACTGAAATTTTAGGCAAACCATTTGAATTTTTGCAACCAGCAAAGTGATTTCTGTATAGTGTAGTGCAGAGTACCTGGATACAGCCCTTAGCTGTGGTATATTAGCCACATACCACAAATCCCCGAGGTGCCATATTGCTATAATAAACAGGTTACCAACAATTTTGTATTTTTTTGGTCATATCCGTGGTATGTGGCATTCAGCATTCAGGGCTCGAACCACCCGGTTTATAATTAAATACAGGGAACACTAAAATAACACATCCTAGTTCTGAATGAATGACATATTCTTATTAACTACTTTTTTCTTTACATAGTTGAATGTGCTGACAACAAAATCACACAAAAATTATCAATGGAAATCAAATGTATCAACCCATAGAGGTCTGGATTTGGTGTCACACTCAATATTAAAGCGTAAAACCACACTACAGGCTGATCCAACTTTGATGTAATGTCCTTAAAACAATTCAAAATGAGGCTCAGTAGTGTGTGTGGCCTCCACGTGCCTGTATGACCTCCCTATAACGCCTGGGCATGCTCCTGATGAGGTGGCGGATGGTCTCCTGAGGGATCTCCTACCAGACCTGGACTAAAGCATCCGCCAACTCCTGGACAGTCTGTGGTGCAACGTGGCATTGGTGGATGGAGTGAGACATGATTTCCCAGATGTGATCAATTGGATTCAGGTCTGGGGAACGGGCGGGCCAGTCCATAACATCAATGCCTTCCTCTTGCAGGAACTGCTGACACACTCCGGCCACATGAGGTCTAGCATCGTCTTGCATTAGGAGGAACCCAGGGCCAACCGCACCAGCATATGGTTTCGCAAAGCGTCTGAGGAACTCATCTCGGTACCTAATGGCAGTCAGGCTACCTCTGGCGAGCACATGGAGAGCTGTGCGGCCCCCCAAAGAAATGCCACCCCACACCAAAACTGACCCACCGCCAAACCGGTCATGCTGGAGGATGTTGCAGGCAGCATAACGTTCTCCACGGCATCTCCAGACTCTGTCACGTGCTCAGTGTGAACCTGTTTTCATCTGTGAAGAGCACAGGGTGCCAGTGGCGAATTTGCCAATCTTTGTGTTCTCTGGCAAATGCCAAACATCCTGCACGGTGTTGGGCTGTAAGCACAACCCCCACCTGTGGACGTCGGGCCCTCATACCACCCTCATGGAGTCTGTTTCTGACCGTTTGAGGAGACACATGCACATTTGTGGGCTGCTGGAGGTCATTTTGCAGGGCTCTGGCAGTGCTCCTCCTGCTCCTCCTTGCACAAAGGTCAGAGGTAGCGGTCCTGCTGCTGGGTTGTTGCCCTCCTACGGCTTCCTACACGTCTCCTGATGTACTGGCCTGTCTCCTGGTAGCGCCTCCATGCTCTGGACACTACGCTGACAGACACAGCAAACCTTCTTGTCACAGCTTGCATTGATGTGCCATCCTGGATGAGCTGCACTACCTGAGCCACTTGTGTGGGTTGTAGACTCAGTCTCATGCTACCACTAGAGTGAAAGCACCGCCAGCATTCAAAAGTGACCAAAACATCAGTCAGGTAGCATAGGAACTGAGAAGTGGTCTGTGGTCACCACCTGCAGAACCACTCCTTTATTGGGGGTGTCTTGCTAATTGCCTATAATTTCCACCTGTTGTCTATTCCATTTGCACAACAGCATGTGACATTTATTGTCAATCGGTGTTGCTTCCTAAGTGGACAGTTTGATTTCACAGAAGTGTGATTGACTTGGAGTTACATTGTGTTGCCCAAGTGTATATTTTTTTATTTAATTTATTTTTTTTGAGCAGTGTATATAGTCTCTTCACCCTGTCTAGCCCATTTACGATCAATGAAACAAAAAAAGTACTTTTTTGCGGGACAGTGAAAAGGACAATGTTGCAGTTCCCCACCTCGTCAAAGTCGGCAATGATCTCGTTGAGGAGGCGCAGACACTCCACTCCTTGGTTGTTCATCTCTGTTTGGGAGTAGAAGTCGGCAAAGCCCGGGATGGAGGCGAACATCACACCCACAGCATCGTAAGACTGGGAGTAAAGCTCCTGTGGAACAAAATGCAGACAATGTATGTTTAAAGAAAGAGGGGCAGGGAAAAAGCCATTGAAAATGACATATAATGGAATTCGAACAACGTCAGGTAGTTATATACACTTATTTGGAAAAAGTCAAGGATGGAGGGGACATGTGATTTGCTCATATGATTTGAAAAATGAATCAGGAGTAGGCCGCACCATAAGTAAGTGAGTAAACTCAGATATGACGAAGCAGTGAAACAGAGCAATTTTTCCATAAATATACTTTTACAATGGTAGAATTTTAATGGCACATCATGCCAAAAAAAAATGGCTGTGTTGGTTCTTGTGTTAACATTTTACTGCAGCGGGCTAAATCAGGGTCACACAGTGTTTCTTGGTAGCCTTCAACAAATCTACCTTGAAACAAAAGTGTAAACCTCACACACATGGTAATGAGCTTAAAAAAAATAAGACACCTGTACCATGTCAGATATAGAGATATATGCTCATTTTTGAGTTTGCATCCCAATATGACATTTTATATACATCAAAGAAGACTGAAATATAACAAAACCGTTTGGCAATGAAACACTGGATTTGTAATCATTAATTATAAATCATGAAAAGTATGAATGACATTCCACCCATGAGGCGATTTGGTCATTTGACTGCAGGAAAGGGTCTAAGTTCATTTAAGTTAGTCTTGTAGACTGGTTAACCAGTTATGCATTAGGGGTCGCTATTAACATTTTTGGATGAAAAACGTTCCCGTTTTAAACAAGATATTTCGTCACGAAAAGATGCTCGACTATGCATATAATTGACAGCTTTGGAAAGAAAACACTCTGACGTTTCCAAAACTGCAAAGATATTGTCTGTGAGTGCCACAAAACTGATGTTACAGGTGAAAACCAGATAAAAATCCAACCAGGAACTGCCGCATTTTTTTAAACCGCCTCATGCCAATGACTACTTATATGGCTGTGAATGAGCTACGAATGAGCTTACGTTTTCCACGTATTCCCCAAGGTGTCTACAGCATTGTGACGTCTTTTTAGGCATTTCCATTGAAGAATGGCTGTAAGGGACCATATATAGCATGTGGTCACATGGTGTCTCCCGCAGAAAATACTGCGGTAGCCATTTTTCCAATCGCTTCCAATTGCCTTGACGGATATATGTATGTTAAAAACACCTTGAGGAGGGATCCTAAACAACGTTTGCCGTGTTTCTGTCGATATTATGGAGCAAATTTGGAAAAAAGTTTGGCGTTATAGTTGCAGCATTTTCCAGTCGATTTCTCAGCAAAGCATGATGAAGAAACGGGAGCTTTTTCGCCTACAAAAAAATAATATTTTTGGAAAAAAGGAACATTTTCTATCTAACTGGGAGTCTCCTGAGTGAAAGCATCTGAAGTCCTTCAAAGGTAAATTATTTAATTTGGTTGCTTTTCTTATTTTCGTGAAAATGTTGCCTGCTGCCAGCAGAGCCTAGCATAGCATTATGCCATGATAAACTTACACAAATTCTTGTCTAGCGTTGGCTGTAACGCATATTTTGAAAATCTGAGATGACAGTGTTGTTAACAAAAGGCGAAGCTTGTGTTTGAATATGTTTATTCAATTTCATTTGCAATTTTTTGCGTATTTATGTCCGCTGCGTTATGCTAATGCATTTGAGGCTATGATTAAGCACCCGAATACGGGTTTGCTCATCGCAAGAGGTTCAATACTTAGTCACACATCTAGTTCTTTTTTGTATTTTTTTTAAATGTAATGTAACACCTCTTGGTGTTAGGGGGCAGTATTTTCATTTTTGGAAGAAAAAAAACGTTCCCATTTTAAACGGGATAATTTGTCAGGAAAAGATGCTAGAATATGCATATAATTGACACCTTTGGATAGAAAACACTAACGTTTCCAAAACTGTAAAGATATTGTCTGTGAGTTTAACAGAACTGATGTTGCAGGCGAAAGCCTGAGAAAAATCCAATCCGGAAGTGCCCCAGGTTTTGAAAGCGCTGCGTTCCAATGACTCCCTATATGGCTTTGAATGTACCATCAACGAGCTTACGCTTTCTACGAATTCCCCAAGGTGTCTACAGCATTGTGACGTAGCTTTACGCATTACTGTTGAAGAATAGCCGTAGGCGGCCACATTGCGTAAGACGGTGGCTCCGAGAGAGATTCTCGCGTAAAGTGCAGAGGTAGCCATTACTCCAATCGGTCCTGGAGAAAAAGGAATTGTCCCGACGGATATATTATTGAATAGATATTAGAAAAACACCTTGAATGGATTCTTAACAATGTTTGCCATGTTTCTGTCGATATTATGGAGCTAATTAGGAATATTTTTTTTCGGCGTTGTGGTGACCGCAATTTCCGGGCAATTTCTCAGCCAAACGTGAACAACAAACCGAGCTATTTCGCCTACTTTTGGGAAAAAGATTTACGAAGGAGAGTCGGACCAAAATGCAGAGTGGTATTTTTGATACATGTTTAATGACGACGAAAAACAAACAATACAAAAACAACAAACGGACCGTGAAAACCTATACAGCCTATCTGGTGACTACAAACACAGAGACAGGAACAATCACCCACGAAACACTCAAAGAATATCGCTGCCTAAATATGGTTCCCAATCAGAGACAACGATAATCACCTGCCACTGATTAGGCAACCATATACTTTTCTAGACAACCCTGCTAAGCCACAATCCCAAAACCTACTAAAACCCCAATACAAAAACACACCACTAAATAAAGCCATGTCACACCCTGGCCTAACCAAAATAATAAAGAAAACACAGAATACTAAGACCAGGGCGCGACACTGTATGACACAGCTGTCAACATCCTGGTCCTCTAATTAAACTGATATAGTTTCCTATTTATGCTATTTTTATTCCTCAGCCAGTTTTGTTTCCTTATATTTGGCAGACAGACCAGTTCCCTACCTCCTCCGTCTGCCACCTGCCTTCTCCATTTTTGGGGGGTAATGCTGTAATCAATTGGTTGTACTCTGGGATTGAGCAGACATTCCCATACAATTCTGATAACTCCATGAAGGACATAACTCCATCATTCCAATTTACAATTTCATTTATGAACAAAATACCCTTATCAAACATCTTTCCCATAAATACAGGTATTTTATCAACCAACACATTTCAGTTCAGCCATAATATTTGTTGTAATATTTCTTCAATCTTTTCAGGGGGATGAAACTGAAATTGCAGCCAGCTCTGCAATGCTTGTTTGAAAAAGACAGATACTTTGAAAAAAAGTATCATTTTCAATGAATCAAAAATGAGACATGGCAATCTGCACAAAGGCAAAAAAGCCATATTTTAAACAACGAATTAGCTTTTCTTAGTAATCTACTTGAGAACCATTTCGGGTACAAGTAAAACGTTTGAATAACTGAAGCTTTTAGAGAGAGGTTTAGTGCTTTTATATTTAATTATCTCAACCCACCCAATTCATATTCATTATATAGATAGGCTTGCTTTATTTTGTCTGCTTTAGTGCCCCAGATAAAGCAAGATATATTTTGCTCATATGATTTGAAAAACAAATCAAGAGTAGGCAGCACCATATGTAAGTGAGTAAACTGAGATATGACTAAGGAGTTAATCAGGGCAATTCTTACATAACTAGACAGGTATTTACCTCTCCATGGTTGCAGGATCCTGTCTATTTTTACACCATTTATATTGAAATTCATTGTGCGTCTACTTCACCGTTAGCCCATTTTATAGGTAAACTGCAGGGTAATGTCAAATTTGTATTTTTAAAAGATCCAATACGTAATATTGTACACTTAGCATATTTAGGTTTTAGTCCAGAGTCCAGAAAAGTTATCTAGATCTTCAATGAGACATTGCAGGGATCTTCAATGAGACATTGCAGGGATCTAGCTAACATAAAACTTGAGTCATCGGCATACATGGACACTTCTGTTTTTAAGTCTTGGATTTCTAATCCTCTAATGTTGCTATTTGATCTGATTTTAATAGCTAGCATGTCGATGGTCATAAAGAACAGAAATGGTGACAGCGGACACCCTCGTTTAACTCCTCTTGACAATTAGAAATTCTCTGAGAAGTAGCTGCGATTTACTATTTTACACCTGGGGATATTATACATTTTTACCCATTTTCTTTTTCCTGTCGGGTTTGAATTATTTTGTGAGGTAGCCGGATCTTTCCACGGTAGAGTATGTTGTACCTCCATAGCATAAAGCTGTCGATACTTCCCTCGGGATTCGATTTCCCTCAGGATTTCTTTAGTATCCAGGTTGGCTCTGAACTGCAACCAGTTGTTTACAAACATTTTTAAAGATGCATCTTTTCCACGACAACCGAATATGTAATCCCGAGTTACAAAATGCAACAAAGCTGTTTTGTTTGTAATCAACATGGCTGTGATGAAAGTTTAAGTTAGTGCTTCCTCGAAATACTTGCACGGAAAGCTCAATGTTTTCCAGTCGTATGCTAATCCGTTCTACCAACTCATCTAGTTCTACCCCTAGCAGGGATGCAAATTATGAGGGACTGTCAAATCATCACATTTAACATTTACATTTAAGTCATTTAGCAGACGCTCTTATCCAGAGCGACTTACAAATTGGTGCATTCACCTTATGACATCCAGTGGAACAGTCACTTTACAATAGTGCATCTAAATACAATAGTGCAATGTTAAGACATCACAAATATGCTAGTTGAGGTAGGCAAGGCATTCATTCAGATAGAATAATACATAGACTAAAAATAGCTATACAAGTTAGCAGTCCTTTGAATGATACTACATTCACAATTCATTTATGCAGTAGTGGGTCAAAGTTCAAGCTTATTAAACAATGGTACTGTAAATAATTTTGTTAACTTAGTAACAGGTTATGTATATTTTTCATACGTGGGCAATTGAGCAATTATGGTTTAATTAATTAATCTCTGGCTTAATGAGTTTAATTATTTAGTGGATGCTCTTTGCTCCTGTGCATAAAGGTTTTAGATATACTATACCATTTTGCTCTAAATTAAAACGGAACTATTTGTCTTTTATTTGTCTGATGTTTTTGATTGAACTGATTAACTGAAGCATAGTTTCTCTCTCTATCAATTAATCAATCATCCATAAAAACAACCCATTGCGTTCCATTCGTGACTCCCTGGTTTGTAGATTTGCATCTAGGGGAAACTTCACGCCAGGGACATAATTGTGTCTTCTTTGCAGTGGCGACACATCATTCAGAGCAACCACTATCCAGCAAATGCTGCTGTTTTGCATATAATTATATCATACCAGTTAGCAAAGAACAAAGAAGCATACTCAACTCCTCCATATCATATTATTGTTTTGGTAAATTGTCTTTGAGTAAGGCAGCTTCAGAATGCAGCTGTTTCAGCCTCCCTCCATGCCTCCTGGGCAGCCAGAGAAACCACAGACCGTTGGCGTTGTTGATCTTCTCTGTTTTCGTGTGATTTGCTTAAGGGTGATGTCACTAACAACACAGCAGCACCTACTGGGAGAGCTGACTGAGGACCAGGCAGCTTCTGCCTGCTTGGGTGGCCCTTGGCAGTGCCAGTCCAAGAAGGCTCAAGGTCATTGGTCACAGATAAATCAACATCTTTTCTCCGGTAACTTTGATTGGACTGATGTGTGTCAACTTACAGTAGCTGAAAAGATACCATGAAACACAAATCATGTTGATTATCTTATCATTTTCAAAATGTGCGTTATGAAGGAAAAGTAAAAATCAACCCGCGGCTGAATCTAGTTGATGATCCCTGTTGTTGACCCATGCTGAATTTGACTATGGGAAGTAGCATATACAAACTGATTATTACCAAATGTTATCTATATATTGACATAACCAGAATGTTATAACCTTTGTGTGTGTAGAGGTTTCGATTAGCTTTTTTGATTGAGTTTGCCAAACCAATATTTTCATGTTCAAATTTCCACAGCTTCTTTTACTCCAAACCGGGTTTCAGAGAATTTTGGATGATTCTGTATGTAAATCAGAGACACTACATTTAGTATGATATGTTACGTTTCGTATGGTATGTATTTGTGGATGTTACAAATTACAATTTTTATTATATGTTACGAATTTACAAAACATACAATATGTTACAAATCTGGAAAACTTACAATATGTTACGAATTTGCTAAATGTATGATACGTTAAGAATTCTAGCTAGGTGGCTAGGTCGGTAACGTTAGCTAGCTCGATAACTTTAACTAGGCTAGGGGTTAGGTTAAAGGGGAAGGGTTAGCTAAAAGGTTTAAAGTTAGGGTTATCTAACATGCTAAGTAGCTGCAAAGTAGCTAAACAGTAGTAAGCAGTTGAAAATGTGCTAATTAGCTAAAATGCCAATCTCCCTTCTTTCATTTTTGCCTTAAGTAACCATCTTATGTAACCATATGAAACATAGAATATCATATTAAATGGAGTGTCACAGATTTACATACAGAATTATATTAAATTAATTATTATTATATTATACAGAATTATATTAAATTAATTATTATTATATTATACAGAATTATATTAAATTAATTATTATTATATTATACAGAATTATATTAAATTAATTATTATTATATTATACAGAATTATATTAAATTAATTATTATTATATTATACAGAATTATATTAAATTAATTATTATTATATTATACAGAATTATATTAAATTAATTATTATTATATTATACATAATTATATTAAATTAATTATTATTATATTATACAGAATTATATTAAATTTATTATTATTATATTATACAGAATTATATTAAATTAATTATTATTATATTATACAGAATTATATTACATTAATTATTATTATATTATACAGAATTATATTACATTAATTATTATTATATTATACAGAATTATATTAAATTAATTATTATTATATTATACAGAATTATATTAAATTTAAATTAATTATTATATTATACAGAATTATATTAAACGCTCTAAGACCAGGTTGTATGTATTTATATGTATTTTTTTTGCATGTGTTTTAAGATTAAAATTCGAGCATGAATTCAGAGGTAAACCCTGTAAATAAATAAAAACGTATCTTCTTCAAAACGTTCCTTTCACATTCGGAAGCCCTCAACACTGAGTCCCTGACTCATATAGGGGGACGTGTGGAACAATGGGTTATCTCCCACCAACTGACACGTTACTACCATCAAATTAAAAGAAGGAAACATGAATAAAAGAGTGTCTTGTTTTATAAAGCTTTAAGGCTGACTGAATCTACTCTCTCTGCACTTCGTGGAAGCATCCTGAAGGCCGACCGTTCAGACCACCGCCCCACTTTTCTGCATTTCGGTCTGAAGTTTGTCGGAAAATCAATTATGGCTCTCAATGGGCATATTGTGATGAATGTTTGACGACAGCTCTTGATAGGTAAATATGTCAATAATATAATTTTGGTTGAGTAAAGAAGTGAAAACTCCTCTTCATGCTCCAAATCACAAATGTAACTTGAGTTTGGTTCAAGTAGAAGTAAAACAAATGAAACTGGGTTGTGTATGACCCCAACACTGAAATAATATTTCAAAAGCAACTTACAGCAATGCTCTGCATATATTTTCATATGAGTGGGCCCAGCATGAAACGAACCAACAACCCTAGCATTGCAAACACCATGCTCTACCAACTGAGCTACACAGGACCACACAAGTCACTAGTTGTTAAAAATACCATAAATACGGTACATTATTAAGTTGAACATACCCCGAACAGTCTATCAGACGAAAATAAGGTAGGAATAATTCCAGCTGACCTCATTATCCCGATCCTTCTCCAGGAAATGGCGGGCAACGTGACTTGGCAGAATATTCCGGAGCATGTTCTCATTGTGTTCCCGGAGCTCTTTCATCTCATTGATCTCCTCCTTGGCCTGGACACGCCAGAGGAAATCCAGCCGGGCAGTGTATTCCAGCTATGGGGGAAAAAATAAATATCAGTGCCACAACAGGTACAATGTTAAGGACAGTTCAGATAAAATCACAAATTATTCTGCATCTTCATCAAACCTTGAATAATATTTAGCAGACGCTTTTATCCAAAGCGACTTACAGTAATGCGTGCATACATTTTCATGTGCACATGAATCGAGCTCACAATCCATAACAGTCCATTTGTCACGCCCTGACCACAGAGAGCCCTCGGGGGGTTCTCTATGGTGTTGTAGGTCAAGGTGTGACTAGGGGGGTGTTGTAGTTTTCCTATTTCTATGATTGTTTTGTTGTATGGTTCCCAATTAGAGGCAGCTGATTGTCGTCATCTCTAATTGGGGATCATACTTAAGTTCTCCATTGTTCCCACCTGGGTTGTGGGATATTGTTTTGTGTATGTGCATGTAGCATCACTGATGTCACGTTTCGTTGGTTGTTTGCTTTGTTTGTAAGATTCTGTTTTTGAAAAGATGTGGAACTTTAATCACGCTGAGCCTTGGTCAGTCTCTCATACCGAGCGTGACACCATTGTTGCTCTACCAACTGAGTCACACAGGACCACCACTGAACTGAATTGCATTGAATAGAAAAAGAATGTCTCCTCATTCTGTCACCATTTAGTAGGGAAAACTTGGTTTGTGGGGTTAAGGGCAGGATAGTGAGAATGTCATGTGATCATGCCATACAATAGAACTGTGTTATGCCTCAAGAATACAGCATATCACAGAAGCCAGAAAAGAGGACAATTTTATTTTATTTTTACCAGGCAAGTCAGTTAAGAACATAATCTTATTTTCAATGACGGCCTGGGAACAGTGGGTTTACTGCCTGTTCAGGGGCAGAACGAGAGATTTGTACCTTGTCAGCTCGGGGGTTTGAACTCGCAACCTTCTGGTTACTAGTCCAACGCTCTAACCACTAGGCTACGCTGCCGACAATATATAATGAGGAATCACTATTAATTTATGTGAGGTAAAGATAAAGTGGATACAAAAAAAACATTAAAATAAACATTTTAGACCCAAGAAATTACAGTGGAAGTTTACATACACCTTAGCCAAATACATTTACTCCGTTTTTCACAATTCCTGACATTTAATCTTGGTAAAAAAAAATCCCTGTCTTAGGTAGCATCAGGGACATATAGCAGGAGATGTTTTGAAACAATTACTGCTTCGCATACAAGCCAGTGAATTCTATGCGTTACAGCTGGACGAGTCAATAGACGTGGTGGGAGTGGCACAGCTCCTGGTATATGTCCATTCTGTTTATGGGGGATCAAATAAGGAAGACATCCTCTTCTGCAAACCACTGGAAACCAGGACAACAGGAGAGTATATTTTTAAAGTACTGGATAGCTTTGTGACATCAAACTGACTTTGGTGGTCAAGATGGGTTGTTGGTACAGTGGTTCCTCCTTTAAAGGTTGCGTCATACTGCAGAAAAAAACCTGGCGGGCTGCTGCAGCATTCTATGGCACGTATTTACTTGTGAGAAATGTTTTACTTTAATGCAAGTTAGTGCTAGTTTGACCACCAGAGGGCATCTTTGAGAAGCACTTGATAGTCTCCCATACTGGCTTTACTAGAGAATTTAAAACCTTTTATGTAATAACATAGTACATGGGATTCATTTTAATAAATTTGGCTGAATAAATGTGGTGAATATTATGGTGTTTCTATTCTGAGAAAAAGGAAAAAAGGAAACCCTCAGTGTTGGAATATATGGAGCTGTACAACGTGATGGTCGAGAGAAGGCTACAGCATAAGAGGATTCAATTGTTTTCCTTCATAAACTTCTCTGGGATAGGGGGCAGCATTTGGAATTCTGTATGAAAAGCGTGCCCAAATTAAACTGCCTTCTACTCAGGCCCAGAAGATAGGGTATGCATATAATTGGTAGATTTGGATAGAAAACACTCTAAAGTTTCCAAAACTGTTAAAATAGTGTCTGTGAGTATAACAGACCTGATTTGGCAGGCGAAAACAAGAGAAAAAGCCATTCAGGAAGTAGGATTCGTTCATTTTTGTAGTTTTCTTTTCAATGCCATTACATTGACTTAGGACTCAAATTGTAGTTCATATGCCTTCCACTAGATGTCAACAGTGTTTAGAAATGGTTTCAGGCTTGTATTCTGAAAGATGAGGGAGTAAGAGTAGTCTGAATGAGTGGACCCTGCCGTGTCACAGAGCTTTTTCATGTGCGAGACCGAGAGAGTGCCTTTCTGGTTTACCTTTTATATTGACAACGTTATTGTCCGGTTGAAATATTATTGATTATTTAGGCTAAAAACAACATGAGGATTGATTATGAACTTCATTTGAAATGTTTCTACCAACTTTATGGAAACTATTTGGAATTTTTGTCTGCCTGTTGTGACTGTGTTTGAGCCTGTGGATTACTGAAGAAAACGCGCAAACCAAACAGAGGTTTTTGGATATAAAGAGACTTTATCAAACAAAAGGAACAACTATTGAATAAATGAATGTCTTCTGAGTGCAACCATATGAAGATCATCATTCATTTTCTCTCTATTTCTGACTAGACAATCTGGATAATCTGGACCCTCTATTTCTCAAACTATCCGCCGCCATTGTCGCAACCCCTATTACCAGCCTGTTCAACCTCTCTTTCATATCGTCTGAGATCCCCAAGGATTGGAAAGCTGCCGTAGTCATCCCCCTCTTCAGAGGGGGAGACACTCTGGACTCAAACTGTTACAGACCTATATCCATCCTGCCCTGCCTATCTAAGGTCTTCGAAAGCCAAGTCAACAAACAGGTCACTGACCATCTCGAATCCCACCGTACCTTCTCCGCTGTGCAATCTGGTTTCCGAGCCGGTCACGGGTGCACCTCAGCCACGCTCAAGGTACTAAACGAAATCATAACCGCCATCGATAAAAGACAGTACTGTGCAGCTGTCTTTATCGACCTGGCCAAGGCTTTTGACTCTGTCAATCACCATATTCTTATCGGCAGACTCAGTAGCGTCGGTTTTTCTAACGACTGCCTTGCCTGGTTCACCAACTACATTGCAGACAGACTTCATTGTGTCAAATCAGAGGACATGTTGTCCTGTCCTCTGGCAGTCTCTGGGGTGTGGGGTTCAATTCTCGGGCTGACTCTATTCTCTGTATATATCGATGATGTTGCTTTTGCTGCAGGCGATTCCCTGATCCACCTCTACGCAGACGACACCATTCTGTATACTTCCGTCCCGTCCTTGGACACTGTGCTATCTAACCTCCAAACGAGCTTCAACGCCATACAACACTCCTTCCGTGGCCTCCAGCTGCTCTTAAACGCTAGTAAAACCAAATGCATGCTTTTCAACCGTTCGCTGCCTGCACCCGCACGCCCGACTAGCATCACCACCCTGGATGGTTCCGACCTAGAATATGTGGACATCTATAAGTACCTAGGTGTCTGGCTAGACTGTAAACTCTCCTTCCAGACTCATATCAAACATCTCCAATCTAAAATCAGATCTAGATTCGGCTTTCTATTCCGCAACAAAGCCTCCATCACTCACGCCGCCAAACTTACCCTAGTACAACTGACTATCCTACCGATCCTCGACTTCGGCGATGTCATCTACAAAATAGCTTCCGATACTCTACTCAGCAAACTGGATGCAGTTTATCACAGTGCCATCCGTTTTGTTACTAAAGCACCTTATACCACCCACCACTGCGACCTGTATGCTCTAGTCGGCTGGCCCTTGCTACATATTTGTCACCAGAACCACTGGCTCCAGGTCATCTACAAGTCCATGCTAGGTAATGCTCCGCCTTATCTCAGTTCACTGGTCACGATGGCGACACCCACCTGTAGGACGCGCTCCAGCAGGTGTATCTCACTGATCATCCCTAAAGCCAACACCTCATTTGGCTGCCTTTCGTTCCAGTTCTCTGCTGCCTGTGACTGGAACGAATTGCAAAAATCGCTGAAGTTGGAGACTTTTATCTCCCTCACAAACTTCAAACATCTTCTATCTGAGCAGCTAACCGATCGCTGCAGCTGTACATAGTCTATCGGTAAATAGCCCATCCAATTTACCTACCTCATCCCCATACTGTTTATATTTATTTACTTTTCTGCTCCATCTGATCATTTATCACTCCAGTGTTCATCTGCAAAATTGTAATTATTTGCCTACCTCCTTATGCCTTTTGCACACAATGTATATATACTCTTTTTTTCTACTGTGTTATTGACTTGTTAATGGTTTACTCCATGTGTAACTCTGTGTTGTCTGTTCACACTGCTATGCTTTATCTTGGCCAGGTCGCAGTTGTAAATGAGAACTTGTTCTCAACTAGCCTACCTGGTTAAATAAAGGTAAAATAAAAAATAAAAACAATTGTGTAACTTCTACTTGGCTGGTCACTGTTTGTAATGATTTTTCTGCTGGGCTATGTTCTCAAATAATTGTACGGTATGCTTTCACCATTAAGCATTTTTTTAAAATCTGACACCGTGGTTGGATTCACAAGAAGTGAATCTTTAAACCTATGTAAAATATGTTTATCTTTTCTGAATTATTATAATGAGTATTTCTGTATTTGAATTTGGCGCTCTGCAATCTCACTGGATGTTGGCCAGCTAGAGAGGTTAAAAAACTTTGTTCGAATATTTCTGTAAATCAGTGATATTTATTCCCATAGTAATTCGTTATGGATCCACAACTAAATCAACATCTGCATATTGAAAGAGTATTTTTATCATAATTATATTAACGAAAGCATACATATGCTGATAAAGAAATACAGTACTGTACAGTATATGCTTTTAAATTTGGATAATAAAGCATTTAAAGGCTTTTGAATACATAAGCCACCTGCATTTGTTTGAGGACACTGTGCAGTCTGATAAAGTAAACAGCCAACAATACATACTGTAGTAAGCATGGGAAAGTGCCTAATTCCTTACTTAAAGGAGAGCAGAACATGTCTATACTAGAGAACGCGGGCACGCAGGAGACAGGGGTTCGGTTCCCCGAAGGGGAGAAAGGAGTAGGCTTTCAAAGTAAATAAGAATTTGTTCTTAACTGATTCCATATATGTTATTTCATAGTTGTGATGTCTTCACTATTATTCTACAATGTAGAAAATTTTAAAAAGTAAAGAGAAATCCTGGAATGAGTAGGTGTGTCCAAACTTTCGACTGGTATTTGCTTAATTAATCAGATTAATATTATGGTGTTTCTATTCCAAGAAAATTGAAAAACCCTTTGGGTTTCTGTTAGGATGGTTCAGATAATATGGAGCTGTACAACGTGACTGTTGGCAGTACAGTACTGGGCTATTTAGCTAAAGAATCCCGTGTCATGCGGGCACATGGGAGACCGGGGTTCAATTCCCCGACAGGGAGGAAGGAGTAGGCTGTCCTTGTAAATAAGAATTTGTTCTTAACTGAATTGACTAGTTAAATAATGGTTACACTAAGAGCATAACATTTCTGCACCCTAATTTTCTAATTCTAGTGTAATACCCTTGTTTGAACTAGCTATTGAGTTTATTCTTGTTAAAACCTGTTGTGACTAGGGGGCAGTATTTTCATTTTTGGGAAAAAAACGTTCCCGTAGTAAACGGGATATTTTGTCAGGACAAGATGCTAGAATATGCATATAATTGACAGCTTAGGATAGAAAACACTCTAAAGTTTCCGAAACTGTAAAAATATTGTCTGTGAGTATAACAGAACTGATGTTGCAGGCGAAAGCCTGGGAATAATCCAATCCGGAAGTGCCTCCTGTTTTGAAAGTGCTGTGTTCCAATGAGTCCCTATTGAGCAGTGAATTGGCTATCAACCAGATTACTGTTTCTCCGTATTCCCGAAGCTGTCTACAGCATTGTGACGTAGTTTTTCGCATTTATGTTGAAGAATACCCGTAAGCAGCTACATTGCGTAAGTGGTCACCTGATGCTCCAGAGAGATTCCCGCGTAAAATATAGAGGTAGCCATTACTCCAAACGGTGCTACTGAAAAACAAATTGTCCCGATGGATATATTATCTAATAGATATTTGAAAAACACCTTGAGGATTGATTATAAACAACGTTTGCCATGTTTCTGTCGATATTATGGAGCTAATTTTGAATATTTTTCGCCGTTTACGTAACTGCAATTTCGGGCGATCTCTCAGCCAAACGTGAAGAACAAACGGAGCTATTTCGCCTACAAAAATAATATTTTTGGAAAAAAGGAACATTTGCTATCTAACTGGGAGTCTCGTGAGTGAAAACGTCCGAATCTCATCAAAGGTAAACGATTTAATTTGATTGCTTTTCTGATTTCCATGACCAAGTTACCTGCTGCTAGCTGGATGTGAAAGTGACTAGTTTGGTTTACTTTTAAGTTTAGGTTTTGACCAATAGGGTCGCTTGTTAAGCTGTAGCCAATGGGAGAGTGGACCTGGTTAACGGGAGGCCTGGGGGGAAAAAAGAGGGAGAGAGACATTGAGTAAAGGATGGACTTTTACATTAGGACCGTTGGTGAAGAAAAGGATGAAAGAAGACGACAAAACTAGAACAGAACCCATACCTACTAAGATATGAAGGGAAATACTGATTTTATTTTATGAAAGAGTTGTTATAATTTTGTTGGCACAGGAAGAAATGGCAGCAGTTTTACGGGCGCCCAACCAATTGTGTCACCCCCTGACCTTAGAGAGCCTTTTTATGTCTCTATTTGTTTTGATCAGGGTGTGATTTGGGTGGGCATTCTATGTCCTTTATTTCAATGTTTTGGCCGGGTAAGGTTCTCAATCAGGGACAGCTGTGGCACTATAGCCCTGTTAAGCTTCACGGTCATTCTTTGTTTCTTGTTTTGTTGGCGACATTTACAATAATAAAGGAAAATGTACGCTCACAACGCTGCACCTTGGTCTTCTTCCGACGACGGCCGTGCTATTACGTGTTTTTTTTCACGTTATTTGTAACCTATTTTGTACATTATGTTTCTGCAACCATATCTTACTGCAGGATATCAGGACAGCGATCACTCACCTCGGATTAGACAAAGAATTCTACAAAAACAAGCAAGATTTACATGATATTCTTCAAACACCCGGCAGGGCCGACATCCCAGTTATTTGCAAGAGGAAGCGACACAGGTACAGTGGACAAAGAGCCAGACGCCTCGTCAGGACCCGCAGAAGGCGAGTAGGAAAGCTGCCGTTACCGTCAATATTACACACCAACGTGCAATCATTGGACAATAAACTAGACGAGGTACGATCACGAATATCCTACCAATGGGACATCAAAAACGGAATCGTGGCTGAATGACGACATGGATATTCAGCTAGCAGAATACACGCTGCACCGGCAGGATAGAACAGCACACTCCGGTTAGACAGGGGAGTGAGGGGGGGGGGGGCGCGCGTCTGTGCATATTTGTAAAAGACAGTTGGTGCATGAAATCTAAGGAAGTCTTTAGATTTTGCCTGCCTGAAGAAGAGTATATTGTGATAAATTTATGGCCACACTACTTGCCTAGAAAGTTCTCAGCTATACTTTTCGTGGCTGTTTATTTACACCCACAAACAGATGTTGGCACTAAGACCGCACTCAGTCAGCTGTATAAGGAAGTAAGCAAACAGGAAACCACTCACCCAGAGGCGGGGCTCCTAGTGGCCGGAGCCTTTAACGCAGGGAAACTTAAATCAGTTCTACCAAATCTCTATCAACATGTTAAATGTGCAACCAGAGGGAAAAAAATTCTAGATCACCTGTACTCCACACACAGAGACGCGTACAAAGCCCTTGCCCTCCATTTGGTAAATCCGACCACAACTCTATCCTCCTGATTCCTGCTTACACGCAAAAATTAAAGCAGGAAGCACCAGTGACTCGGTCCATAAAAAAGTGGTCAGATGAAGCAGATGCTAAACTACAGGACTGTTTTGCTATCACAGACTAGAACATGTCCCGGGATTCTTCCGATGACATTGAGGAATACACCACATCAGTCACTGCCTTTATCAATAAGTGCATCGAGGACGTCGTCGCCAAAGTGACTGTAAGTACATACCCCAACCAGAAGCCATGGATTACAGGCAACATTCGCACTGAGCTAAACGGTAGAGCTGCCGTTTCAAGGTGCGGGACTCACTGACATTTTCAACATGTCCCTGATTGAGTCTGTAATACCAACATCTTTCAAGCAGACCACCATAGTCCCTGTGCCCAAGAACACAAAGGCAACCTGCCTAAATGACTACAGACCAGTAGCACTCACATCCATAGCCATGAAGTGCTTTGAAAGGCTGACAATACCTCACAACACCATTATCACAGAAACCCTAGACCCACTCCAATTTGCATACCGCCCCAAAAGATCCACAGTTGATGCAATCTCTATTGCACTCCACACTGCCCTTTCCCACCTGGACAAAAGGAACACCGATGTGAGAATGCTGTTCGTTGACTACAGCTCAGCGTTCAACACCATATTGCCCTCAAAGCTCATCACTCAGCTGAGGAACCTGGGACTAAACACCTCCCTCTGAAACTGGATCCTGGACTTCCTGAGGTGCCGCCCCCAGGTGGTGAGGTAAGCAACACATCTGCCACACTGATCCTCAACACTGGAGCTCCCCAGGGGTGTGTGCTCAGTCTCACCCTATACTCCCTGTTCAACCACGACTGCATGGCCAGGCACGACTCCAACACCATCATTAAGTTTCCAGACGACACAGCAGTGGTAGGCATGATAACCGAAAACAACGAGACAGCCTATAGGGAGGAGGTCAGGGACCTGGCCGGGTCGTGCCAGAATAACAACCTATCCCTCAACGTAACCAAGACTAAGGAGATTATTGTGGACTACAGGACCATTCTCTAACCATTCTCATTGATGGGGCTGTAGTGGAGCAGGTTGAGAGCTTCAAGTTCCTTGGTGTCTACATCAACAACAAACTAGAATGGTCCAAGACAGTCGTGAAGAGGGCACAACAAAGCCTATTCCCCCTCAGAAAACTAAAAAGATTTGGCATGGGTCCTGAGATCCTCAAAAGGTTCTACAGCTGCAACATCGAGAGCATCCTGACCAGTTGCATCACTGCCTGGTACGGCAATTGCTCGGCCTCCGACCGCAAGGCACTTCAGAGGGTAGTGCGTACGGCCCAGAACATCACTGGGGCTAAGCTGCCTGCCATCCAGGACCTCTACACCAGGCGGTGTCAGAGAAAGGCAGAGAAAGGCCCTAAAAATGGTCAATGACCCCAGCCACCCCAGTCATAGACTATTCTCTCTACTACCACATGGCAAGCGGTACCGGAGTGCCAAGTCTAGGACAAAAAGGCTTCTCAACAGTTTTTACCCCCAAGCCATAAGACTCCTGAACAGGTAATCAAATGGTTACCCGGACTATTTGCATTGTGTCCCACCCACCAACCCCTCTTTTATGCTACTGCTACTCTCTGTTCATCATATATGCATAGTCACTTTAACCATACCACCTCAATATAGCCTTGCTACTGTTATTTTCAAATGTCTTTTTACTGTTGTTTTATTTCTTTACTTACCTACCACACACCTTTTTTCGCACTATTGGTTAGAGCCTGTAAGTAAGCATTTCACTGTAAGGTCTACCTACACCTGTTGTATTCGGCGCACGTGACAAATAAACTTTGATTTGATTTGAGTAGAGACTGAAGCTACCGTCTCATCGTGGAGGTATTTGACAGCCTTGAGGTTAGCCTAGCATCATGTGACACCGAGAGATAATAGCTTGTGGAAGATTAACGTGTTCATGTTTCCATGGAATATCGGTTACTGCTAAGGAGTACTGTCTGCATTGATAGCTTTGCTTGCAGTGGATCTTGCGAGGAAACCTGCAAGGAACATCTACAAGTAGTGAGTAACCACAACTGTGGGGTGCTTCTGGACTCTGTGTTCATTTTCAGCAAAATTAGCATGTGTAAATATTTGTATGAACATAACAAGATTCAACAACTGAGACATAAACTGAACAAGTTCCACCGACATGTGAGTAACAGAAATGGAATAATGTGTCCCTGAATGGGGAGGGGGGTAAAAATCAAAAGTATCAGTCAGTATCTGGTGTGGCCACCAGCTGCATTAAGTACTGCAGTGCATCACCTCCTCATGGACTGCACCAGATTTGCCAGTTCTTGCTGTGAGATGTCACCCCACTCTTCTACCAAGGCACCTGCAAGTTCCCGGACATTTCTGGGGGGGAATGGCCCTAGCTCTCCGATCCAACAGGTCCCAGACGTGCTCAATGTGTTTGAGATCCGGGCTGTTCGCTGGCTATGGCAGAACACTGACATTCCTGTCTTGCAGGAAATCACGCACAGAACGAGCAGTATGGCTGGTGGCATTGTCATGCTGGAGGGTCATGTCAGGATAAGCCTGCAGGAAGGGTACCACATGAGGAAGATGTCTTTCCTGTAATGCACAGCATTGAGATTGCCTGCAATGACAACAAGCTCAGTCTGATGATGTTGTGACACACCGCCCCAGACCATGACGGACCCTCCACCTCCAAATCGATCCCACTCCAGAATACAGGCCTCGGTGTAACGCTCATTCCTTCGACAATAGATGCAAATCTGACCATCACCCCTGGTGAGACAAAACCGCGACTCGTCAGTGAACACTTTTTGGGGTGACCATTTGAAAGAAAACACTCTGAAGTTTGTGTACATGTGAATTGAATATGTAATATAATATAACACAATAGATCTGGTTTAGATAAAACAATGAAGAAAACCATACGTTTTTTATTTTTATATCATCATCTTTAAAATGAACAAGATATAACAAACATTCAGATAGGATGACGGGGAGAATGTCAGTGAAAAATTATAAGAGGGCAACAGTACTTGTGCAAAGTTTCAGAATGATAACTTCCAAAATGAGTGGGCTACATGACATTTATCATGAAGTCAACCAGGTGTCCCACACAAGTAGCCCAAATGTACCCAAGTGGCCAAATTGGTGAAGGTATACATTTTGAAACAAATCACTATATACAAAATACCAAAATGGTATTCTAACACACCCCCCCAAAGAATTGAGAAAAATAAATGAAAAAAATATAATAATTATTGATTAAAAAAATATTTAAAAAAATATATATATATACATTTACAAAATAACATGGGTAACTATTTACACTTTCAATATTTGGAAGACCCTCAGTCCTCTATCAAATCAAATTTATTTATATAGCCCAGCCTAAAACTCCAAAAAGCAAGCAATGCAGGTGTAGAAGAACGGTGGCTTGGAAATACTCCCTAGAAAGGCCAAAACCTAGGAAGAAACCTAGAGAGGAACCAGGCTATGAGGGGTGGCCAGTCCTCTTCTGGCTGTGCCGGGTGGATATTACAGTGATTGTAGAGGGTGCAACAGGACAGCACCTCAAGAGTAAAAATTAACAGTTTAGAGTTCCATAGCAGCAGGCAGAACAGTTGAAACTGGAACAGCGGCAAGGCCAGGTGGACTGGGGGACAGCAAGGAGTCATCATGCCAGGTAGTCCTGATGCATGGTCCTCGGGCTCAGGTCCTCCGAGAGAGAGAATTAGAGAGAGCATACTTAAATTCACAAAGGACACCGGATAAGACTCCCATTCGGAGTCAGTGTCCCTGTGAAAGAAAATGTTCAGTTAGAATAGTTTCACATATGAGCCCTGTATCAATAGGTATAATAAACAGATATACAGAGAGAGTTGAAGGTTGAATATATTAGGTTGAATTATATTATTATTACCTGCTAGATCTACTGTCTCTATTATATTATGACATTTCAGTTAGATCTACTGTCTCTATTATATTATGACAGACCAGCTAGATCTACTCTCTTTTATATTATGACAGACCAGCGAGATCTACTGTCTCTTTTATATTATGACAGACCAGCTAGATCTACTGTCTCTTTTATATTATGACAGACCAGCTAGATCTACTGTCTCTTTTATATTATGACAGACCAGCTAGATCTACTGTCTCTTTTATATTATGACAGACCAGCTAGATCTACTGTCTCTATTATATTATGACAGACCAGCTAGATCTACTGTCTTTATTATATTACAACAGACCAGCTGTATCTACTGTCTCCATTTCACTTTGCCCATTGATGTGGTCCTGCCCTCTCCTCAACAGCCTCAAATAGTCTATTTCATGTGGGTTGGGGTGGGGCGGCAGACACACGCATCTCACATTTCATGACATTACATGTTTATATATTGCTTCTAAAATAAAAATAAAATCTTAAATAATATTTTATATTATTAAATTCAAACAAGGGCATTAGTATGATAAGAACTTACCAGTCCAAAACGATGTCCTCTCCCATTCAAAAAATATTCCTCCACAATCGCTAAATGAATCATCCTACAAAAATCGGTCTCACCTTCTCAATCAATTTATTATAAAATTGTGTGTACATCTGTATATTTAGACTTAGCTTTCCCTGACTTAGTCGCCATAATGATTGATATATAAACAGCTGAATCTGCGCGTTCCCCAAACAATGCAGTGCGTAATATGTGTTTCTCCTTCCGGTATGAAACTTCAATAGCGAATGACTCACTTTACGCTGGAGCTTACTACATGGGTTGGTCTTGCAACACATAAACATGGCATTTATTTCCGTTTAGCTCCGCTCATTGGCTATCTACCCAGCTAGATTTCAAGACGATCATTGGTCATTGGGTTAAAAGACAGTCAATCAACGAAACAGCGGGCAAATCATTGGTGCACAATGATGTCATGACTTGTTGTCTTCAAATCGGTTTCTTTCAGTCAATTACGTCCCGCGAAATGGCCCATCAGGTCTGATTGTGTTACAAAGAAACCAGTTGATTGCAGTGAAACCAAACATGACTGGAAAAGTCACGTTCTGTGTGGGTTATTTACCTGGAATGTGTTGTCGAAAATGGAATGAGACGGAATTCACGACACAAGGGGTTCACAAAATGTTTCGTGTTTGGCTATAAAAACGGATTTTAACAAACAAAAGATCATTCATTGTGTAACAATGAGCATTGGAATTGCAAACAGACGAAGATCGTCAAAGGTAAACTATTTATTTTAATGCAGTTTGTGGTTGTTACGCCTGTGCTGGTTAAATTATTATTATTTTTTTAATGGGGCTCTATGCTCAGATAATAGCATCATATTCTTTCGAAGTAAATCCTTTTTTAAATCTGACAACGCAGTTGGATTAGCAAGATTCTAGGCTTTCGATACATGTGAGACACTTGTATTTTCATGAATGTTTAATATGACTATTTATGTAGCGATCACCGTATGTTGTGGAATTCCAGTCCGCTTGCGGGTTCCGTGCGCAGAGGGGTTAACAAAATGATACTAACTCTTATAAAATAAAATTAGTATTTCCCATCAAAACTCTGTAGGTATGGGTTTTGTTCCATTTTTATCGTCATCTTTTACCATTTTTATTCACCAACGTTCATAATGTAATGTCCATCCTTTTCTCAACGTCTCACTCCTTCTCTTTTTTCCCCCAGACCTCACGTTAACAAGGTCAACACTCCCATTGGCCGCAGCTTAACAAGCAACCTTACTGGTCAAAATTTAAACTTAAAAGTAAACCAACCTATTCACTTATACATTAAAGAAATATGTCTTCAAAAGAAATGCATTAACAATATTACAATCTGGGAGCAATCCAATCACCTTTTAAACACCAATGAAATATAACAAAAATCAATACTTGGTTCTAACAAGGGTATAACATGTAGAAAGGTAGATACAAATTATTTGTTGCAAGTTGGGGAGGGGGAGGAGGGTTCACACCTACCTTGGCTATTAGACAATTCTTTAGTAAAGGTTGAATAGTCTATAGTTCAACTAATAGCCCATCCTAGAAACACTATTAGCAGAATTCACAGCCTGCTACACGTGTGAAAAACAAATAATAATACTTTTCCCCTTTCCACATGTTAAAGATTCCAATTGATAGTGTTTTTAACCACAATCGGACCCAACCCCAATTAATACATTTGGGCACAGTCGATAGCGTACTGGACTTTGGGCTAGAATGTTGAGGGTTCGAAACCTGCTCCCTGCTTGTTTCATTACATTATTATGCCGGTCTCAGAGCAAGTAACCTGGATTGTTACTCCCATCTCATTCCTCGCCCTCTTCCATGTGTCATTTCCCGCCTGAGTGGCTCGCTTGTGGGAGTGCTGGCAGGATATGGCAGCACCTTCGATTGTGCGTCAAGAATTCAGTATAGCAAGTTTGTATGAAGGTCTGGTTATTCACAGGCAAATAGTAATATGCTCTAAACTGTTCTGGTGAAAAACAAACTTTGCTGCCCTGTTTTCAATCATGGCTGGGAGAACCTCCTGGGAGAACCTCCTCAGATTAATAAAGATGAAGGGAGTTAGATATGCATAGGAAGTGTACTGTTTTTTTCTGTATATATGAATTACAAATCAGCCTTTACTTAAATCATGTTTCTAGTCTATTTCATAGTTACACTGTGTAATCATTGACGTCCCAGGAGCGGTAAACCCTGTTGAAGTGTATATCTGTAATACATACATGCAGACACAGCATCATTCAAATAATTGCATTTGATACACCTGGTATTGGATGTGACTGAAAAAAACTAGTTAAATAGCGATTTTCGTAAATTAGATTTATGGCAAAAAAATATTCACAACCGATTGTCTCTACATTAACTAACATATTCCTCTCAATGTAATTTTTATTTTATTTGACTCATTATGACGTTATAATTACTTACATTTGCTTCCACCGTAATGTTTTGTCAGCCATCTTTGCTGAAAAAAAGTCAACAGGGACGGGTGGCTCGCGTCAAATTCCTCATTGGAACCACTCAATGTGATTGGTCATATAAAAACCTTGGAACCCAAATGCATAATGAGTGCTCTAACTCCCCCTTGCGGTGGTCTGGAGCACTGAAGCCATGACGCTGGGTACCTCTAAATCCCGCAGTGTAAGCTCGCAACTTTTAAAGGAGGAACCGATGTATCTGTACTGATGGCGCAAAAGCTATGACAGGGAGACATAGTGGAGTGGTAACGCGTGTGCAAACAGTTGCTCCTGACACGACTTGGGAACATGCAGCATCCACCGAGAGGCTCTTGGTGCCAAGGGAATGCCTGACAGCTTGAAAGACTGTCTGGACACAGTGAAAATGATTAACTTTGTTAAACCAAGACCCCTGAACTCTCGTGTATTTTCTGCATAATGCAATGACATGGGCAGCGACCATGTAACGCAAGAGGTGCTGGTTATCAAGGGGCAAATTATTGACATGTTTTTTTTAATTGAGAGACTAGTTTAAAGTTTTATTTACTTACCGATATCTTAACAAGAGAGCCTCAAAATTCCAACAAGCGGTTCTGTAAAAATGTAATTTAATCACAAGCCACTGCCAAATTTCTGGACAGGGCTGCGCTCAGAGTTTCTAGCCTTGGCAAATCGTACCGTTAAGACACTGATGCCCTTTACAACCACGTACCTATGAGAGAGTGGATTCTCGGCCCTCACTAGCATGAAAACTAAACACAGGCACAGACTTTGTGTGGAAAATTATTTAAGACTGAGACTCTCTCCAATACAAACCAACATTGCAGAGTTATGTGCATCCTTTCAAGCACACCCTTCTCATTAACCTGTGGTGAGTTATTCACAATTTTTGGTGAACAAATAAGGTTTTATATGTAAGATTGCTAAATAAATAGCAAAATTATTGATTATTATTATATTATTATTTGTGCCCTGGTCTTATTAGAGCTCTTTGTCACTTCCCACGAGCCGGGTTGTGACAAAAACCCACACTCATTCTCATGTCTAATAAATGTATCGTATAGTGTGTGTGTGGCAGGCTTACAATGATGGGTCTAGAGTTTCAAGTTTATTGGTGTCCACATCACCAACGAACTATCATGGTCCAAACACACGTGAAGAGGCCACGACAAAACCTTTTCCCCCCTCAAGATTTGGCATGGGTCCCCAGATCCTTAAAAAGTTCTACAGCTGCACCATCGAGAGCATCCTGACCGGTTGCATCACCGCTTGGTATGGCAACTGCTCAGCATCTGACTGTAAGGTGCTACAGAGGGTAGTGCGTACGGCCCAGTACATCACTGGGGCCAAGCTTCCTGCCATCCAGGACCTCTATAAATAGGTGGCGTCAGAGGAAAGCTCATAAAATTGTCAGAGACTGCTGAACAATTAATCAAATGGCCACTAGACTATTTACATTCACCCCCCCGCCCCCATTTTTTTGTACACTGATGCTACTCACTGTTTATTATCTATGCATAGTCACATCACCACTACCTACATGTACAAATTACCTCAACTAACCTGTACCAACGCACACAGACTCTGTACCGGTATCCCCTGTATATAGCCACGTTATTGTTTATTTATTGTGTTACTTTTTATAATTTTTTTACTTCAGTTAATTTGGTAAATATTTTCTTAACTCTTATTGATCTGCACTGTTGGTTAAGGGCTTGCAAGTAAGCACTTCACAGTTAGGTCTACACTTGTTGTATTCAGGCATGTGACAAAGTTTGATTTGATTGAACTTCTGCATCATGAAACAGTATTTCATAAACTATACAGTGGAATAAATAATATGTTGATATGCTTCAGTTTGCTGCCATATGACTGGTTTTACATTTGTCTCTGAAAACAAAGCAAAACACCTTTCCCTTACACAGAACTAACATCAACAACATGCATGCCTGTCTTTCATGGTTGAGGGGTTTCTTCACGGTACCCAAACTAAAAACAGATCTAATGCGTCGCTCAGTTACGTACTTTACAGAGCCATGTCATCGTGTAATGCTCTGCCATCAGTGGTTACTCAGGCCAAAAGAAAGTCTAACATAGAAAAACAGATAAAAAAAACACCTTGTAGAGCCTCTCCTCTATTCTAAAATTCTTATTTAACAGTTGAGCCGACAAACGTTTTGCACTGTTTCACTATGGCGTTAGTCATCAATATAGCAAGAGGGAAATATTTTATTAATGCAGTCATGTGTCCGCCACCCCCTTAGATAGCTATGACCTTTGGCTTTCACCTGGAATTGTTTGTCTGAGAAGAAAACTATTTTCAACCCATTTGATCTAGTACACAATAAAAGTATCATAAAACACATACAAATATGAGGATCTGATTACACACTTTTTTTTGGAAAGAAAACATTTTCATACTTTTTGGGCTATTTAAACAGCATGCTCCCCTCCTATAGATAAGGGGAGAAGGGCTTTGTAAAGAGCTCATTTTTTTTTTGTTCTGAGCGTCTGTAATGTTTTACTTCCACACAAAATGACTTTTTTATCGTAGAGCTATTAAAGTTTTATATTTAGATCTGCCAGCTCGAGACAAATTTGTCAATTGCTTTGCCATGTCTGTATCGTGAAGCAGTTGAGCTGGAGAAATGTTTTTCTATGGACCGCTCCTTTGACGTAAAGTTGAAGTGAAGCGCTATAAATCGATGTAATGATGCTGCTGGCCACCAGAGGGATGCAAATACAAGTTTATTCGACAGAAGAACTTTAAATGGTCCTTGGAAGATCTGTAACACTTCAGGTGTCGTAGGTGTGTGGAGTCAAACGCAGGAGACAGTGAGTGCAAAGCTGTGCGTCTTTAATAAACGCATCCCAGGGTGCTCACAATAGTAACGGCCCCAAACACAGGGAATGAGAATGTACAACAGAAAACGTAACGACCAGGCACTAACACGTACTTCTAACAACAGAGCCGAAGGTTACACTGCAATAATCCCGCACAACAACCAGGCGGGCCGGCTGCCTAATAAAGACAAACTAATTAGCTGTTTCAATCATGAACAGGTGCTACCACTAAACATACAAGGAGGGGGAGGAAAAACAATCAGTGGCAGCTAATAGGCCGGTGACGACGACCGCCGAGCGCCAACCGCCCGGGAAGGGGAAACACCCTCGGTCGGACTCGTGACAGTACCCCCTCCTGACGCGCGGCTCCCGCAGCGCCGACACCGGCCTCGAGGTCGCCCCGGAGGACGAGGTGCAGGGCGATCCGGATGGAGGCGATGGAAATCCCTCAACATGGATGGATCCAAGATGTCCCTCACCGGTACCCAGCACCTCTCCTCCGGACCGTACCCCTCCCAGTCCACGAGGTACTGCAGGCCCCTCACCCGGCGTCTTGAGTCCAGAATGGCCCGGATCGTGTACGCCGGGGTCCCCTCGATGTCCAGAGGGGGGAGGGACCTCCGGTACCTCACTGTCCTGCAGGGGACCAGCTACCACCGGCCTGAGGAGAGACACATGAAACGAGGGTTAATTCGATAATAGGAAGGGAGTTGTAATCGATAACACACCTCGTTTATTCTCCTCAGGACTTTAAAGGGCCCTACACACTGCGGACCCAGCTTCCGGCAGGGCAAGCGGAGAGGTAGGTTTCGGGTCGAGAGCCAGACCCTGTCCCCCGGTACAAACACGGGGGCCTCACTGCGGTGGCGGTCAGCACTCCTCTTCTGCCGTCCACTCGCTTGTCGTAGAGACTCCTGGACGGCCCTCCAGGTCTCCTTGGAGCGCTGTACCCATTCCTCCACCGCAGGAGCCTCGGTCTGGCTCGGATGCCATGGTGCCAGGACCGGCTGGTATCCCAACACACACTGAAAAGGGGACACGTTAGTAGAGGAGTGGCGTAGTGAGTTCTGAGCCATTTCAGCCCAGGGAATGTATCGTGCCCACTCCCTGGCCGATCCTGGCAATACGACCGCAGAAACCTACCCACCTCCTGGTTCAATCTCTCCACCTGCCCATTACTCTCGGGTGATAACCGGAGGTCAGGCTGACAGAGACCCCAAACGTTCCATGAACGCTCTCCATACCCGAGACGTGAATTGGGGGCCCCGATCAGAAACGATGTCCTCCGGCACCCCGTAGTGCCGAAAGACATGGGTAAATAATGCCTCCGCAGTCTGCAGGGCTGTAGGGATACCGGGCAACGGGAGGAGACGGCAGGACTTAGAAAACCGATCCACAATCACTAGAACCGCGGTGTTCCCTGAGACGGCGGAAGATCGGTCAGGAAATCTATGGACAGATGTGACCATGGCCGCTGTGGAACGGGGAGGGGTTGTAGCTTCCTCTAGGAAGGTGCCTAGGAGCCTTACTCTGAGCGCACACTGAGCAAGAGGAGACATAACCCTTAACGTCCTTAACCAACGTAGGCCACCAATACCTCCCCTGAAGGCTCCCCACTGTCCTCGTCACCCCAGGGTGACCCGATGAGGGTAGGACGTGAGCCCACCGAATCAGCTTGTCCCGAACATCAAGCGGCACGTACCTTCGCCCCGCTGGACACTGAGGAGGCGCGGGTTCAGCCCGTAACGCCCGCTCGATGTCCGAGTCCACCTCCCATACCACTGGGGCTACCAGCTTAGAGGCGGGAAGGATGGGAGTAGGTTCGGTGGACCCATCCTCGGTGTCGTAAAGGCGGGACAGTGCGTCAGCCCTCACGTTCTGGGAGCCCGGTCTATAAGACAAAGTAAACCGGAACCGGGTGAAGAACATGGCCCACCTTGCCTGACGTGGGTTAAGTCTCCTTGCAGCCCGAATATACTCCAGATTCTGGTGGTCGGTCCAGATGAGAAAAGGGTGCTTAGCCCCCTCAAGCCAGTGTCTCCACACCTTCAGAGCTCTAACCACCGCTAGCAACTCCCGGTCCCCCACATCATAGTTACGCTCCGCTGGGCTGAGCTTCCTTGAGAAGAAAGCGCAGGGCGGAGTTTTGGTGGCGTACCCGAGCGCTGTGATAGCACGGCACCCACCCCAGCCTCGGACGCGTCCACCTCCACTATGAATGCTAGAGAGGGATCCGGATGCGCCAACACGGGCGCCTCAGTGAACAGCGCCTTCAACTTGTTGAATGCCCTGTCCGCCTGTGCTGACCACTGCAATCGCACCGGGCCCCCCCCCAGCAGTGAGGTAATGGGAGCCGCTATCTGGCCAAAACCCCGGATAAACCTCCGGTAGTAGTTGGCAAAACCCAAAAACCGCTGCACCTCCTTTACCGTGGTTGGAGTCGGCCAATTACGCACGGCCCTAATGCGTTCACCCTCCATCACCACCCCGAGGTGGAAATGCGATATCCCAGAAAAGAGACGGCTCGTTTAGAGAACACGCATTTCTCAGCCTTGACGTATAGGTCATGCTCCAGCAGTCTTCCAAGCACTTTGCGCACCAGAGACACATGCGCGGTGTGAGTGGCCGAGTAGATCAGAATGTCATCGATATAAACAACCACCCCTGACCGCACAGGTCCCTGAGAATCTCGTCTACAAAGGATTGGAAAACGGCTGGAGCATTCTTTAACCCATACGGCATGACGAGGTACTCATAGTGGCCGGATGTAGTACTAAATGCGGTTTTCCACTCGTCTCCCTTCCGAATACGCACCAGACTATACGCGCTCCTGAGATCCAGTTTTGTGAAGAACTGCGCTCCGTGGAACGATTCCACCGCCGTAGCGATGAGAGGTAGAGGGTAACTATACCCCACTGTGATGGCGTTTAGACCTCTATAATCGATACACGGACGCAAACCTCCCTCCTTTTTCCTCACAAAAAGAAACTCGAGGAGACGGGTGAAATGGAGGGCCGAATGTACCCCTGTCCCAGCGACTCCGTGACATATGTCTCCATTGCCAACGTCTCCTCCTGGGACAGCGGGTACACATGACTCTTGGGAAGCGCAGCGTCTACCTGGAGATCTATCGTACAATCCCTTCCCGGTCGATAAGGTGGTAATTTAGTCGCTTTCACTTTACTGAAAGCGATTGCCAAATCGGCATACTCGGGGGAATGCACACCGTGGAACCCTGGTCTGGACTCTCCACCGACGTGGCACCGATGGAAACTCCCAAACACCTTCCAGAACACTCCTCTGACCACCCCTGGAGAACCCTTGTCTCCACGAAATTTTAGGATTGTGCCGGGCCAGCCAGGAGTCCCCAGCACCACTGGAAACGCAGGCGAATCAATAATAAAAAAACTGATACGCTCCCTATGATTCCCCTGCGTCACCATGTCCAGTGGGACCGTGGTCTCCCGACCATCCCTGACCCTAATGGCCGGCTATCTAGGGAGTGCACGGGAAAGGAGAATCTATCGGCACCAGCGGAACCCCTAACTTAAGGGCGAGTCCGCGATCCATAAAGTTCCCAGCTGCGCCTGAATCGACTAGCGCCCTATGCTGGGAAGAGGGAAAAAAGTGAAGGAAAGAGATTAAGACAAACATATGGCCAACAAGGGATTCTGGGTGAGTCTGATGCTGACTCACCTGGGATGACCGAGAAGCGTTCCGCCTGCCATCTCTACTCCCAGACGGACCCCCAGCACCGATCAGACGTGTGTCCTCTCCGACCACAGTTGGTGCAGGGAAGGCCCCTCCTCCGGCACCCCTCGGCGCAGCCCCTCCCAACTCCATCGGAATGGGAGCGGAGGGGCCGGGTGGTGGAACGCACAGGACCCTCTCTGAACGCCCGCGGGCAGCCAGCAGATTGTCCAGTCGAATGGACATGTCAATCAGCTGATCCAGTGACAGAGTGGTGTCCCGACACGCTAACTCCCGGCGGACGTCCTCTCGGAGACCACACCTGTAGTGGTCCATAAGGGCCCTGTCGTTCCACCCAGATCCGGCTGCCAAGGTCCGGAACTCCAGCGCGTAATCCTGGGCGCTCCTCCTCTCCTGCCTGAGATGAAAAAGTCGTTCTCCCACCGCTCGGCCGTCTATAGGGTGATCAAATACGGCACGGAAGCGGCAGGAAAACTCTGGGTAGTGCTCCGTCGCTGAGTCTGGGCCATTCCAGACTGCGTTCGCCCACTCCAGAGCACGACCCGTGAGGCAGGAGATGAGGACACTCACCCTCTCCGCTCCTGAGGGAGGGGGTCTAACGGTGGCCAGGTATAGCTCCAGCTGAAGCAGAAACCCCTGGCAACCCGCCGCCGCTCCATCATAAGCCCTCGGTAGCGTCAGACGAAGGGTGCTGGAGTCGAGTGATGGGGAGACCGGAGTCGGGGGTGCCGAAGGTGGAGAGAGGAGACCACTCCTCTCCCATCGGTCCATTCTCTCCATCACTTGATCCATCGCGGATCCGATCCGATGGAGAATGGTGGTGTGGTGGAGAACCCGTTCCTCCATCGATGGGAGAGGGTTGGCTGCTGCTCCTGCTGACTCCATTCGATTTTGGGGTGCGGGATTCTGTAACACTTCAGGTGTCGTAGGTGTGTGGAGTCAAACGCAGGAGACAGTGAGTGCAAAGCTGTGCGTCTTTAATAGCGCCAACGCATCCCAGGGTGCTCACAATAGTAACGGCCCCAAACACAGGGAATGAGAATGTACAACAGAAAACGTAACGACCAGGCACTAACACGTACTTCTAACAACAGAGCCGAAGGTTACACTGCAATAATCCCGCACAACAACCAGGCGGGCCGGCTGCCTAATAAAGACAAACTAATTAGCTGTTTCAATCATGAACAGGTGCTACCACTAAACATACAAGGAGGGGAGGAAAAACAATCAGTGGCAGCTAATAGGCCGGTGACGACGACCGCCGAGCGCCAACCGCCCGGGAAGGGGAAACACCCTCGGTCGGACTCGTGACAATCTGAATGGTTGTCTTCTGACAAAAAAGGTGGGAAATCAATAAAATAAGTAATGTAAACATATACAGTCAAAAGTTTGGACACACCAACTCATTCAAGGGTTTTTCTTTATTTTTTACATCGTAGAATAATAAGGAAGACATCAAAACTATGAAATAGCACACATAGAACCGTGTAGTAAACAAAAAAGTGTACAAAAACGATCTGAATATATTTTATATTTTGGATTCTTCAAAGTAGCCATCCTTTGCCTTGAGGACAGCTTTGCACACTCTTGGCATTATCTCAACCAGCTTCAACTGGAATGCTTTTCCAACAGTCTTGAAGGAGTTCCCACATATGCTGAGCATTTGTTGGTTGCTTTTCCTTCACTCTGTGGTCCAAATCATCCCAAACCATCTCAATTGGGTTGAGCTCGGGTGATTGTGGAGGCCAGGTCATCTGATGCAGCACTCCATCACTCTACTTCTTGGTCAAATAGCCCTTACACAGCCTGGAGGTGTGTTTTGGGTCATTGTCCTGTTGAAAAACAAATGATATTCCCACTAAGCGCAAACCAGATGGGATGGGGTATCGCTGCAGAATGCTGTGGTAGCCAAGTTGGTTAAGTGTGCCTTGAATTCTTAATAAATTACTGACAGTGTCACCAAAAATGTATAATTTGAACTCATCAGACCAAAAGGACAGATTTCCACCTGTCTAATGTCCATTGCTTGTGTTTCTTGGCCCAAGCAAGTCTCTTATAATTATTGGTGTCCTTTAGTAGTGATTTCTTTGCAGCAAATAGACCATGAAGGCCTGATTCTCCTCTGAACAGTTGATGTTGAGATGTGTCTGTTACTTGAACTCTGTGCACCTTTTAGTTGGGCTACAATCTGAGGTTCAGTTAACTCTAATGAACTTATCCTCTGCAGCAGAGTTAACTCTGGGTCTTCCTTTCCTGTGACGGTCCTCATGAGAGCCAGTTTAATCATAGCGCTTGATGGTTTTTGCAACTGCACTTGAAGAAACATTCAAAGTTCTTGAAATGTTCCGGATTGACTGACTGTTGTTTGTCTTTGCTTGATTGAGCTGTTCTTGCCATAATATGGACTTGGTCTTTTACCAAATAGGGGTATCTTCCTCACAACACAAATGATTGGCTAAAACGCAATAAGGAAAGAAATTCCACAAATCAACTTTTAACAAGAGTTTATTAGCAGGGACTTTGTCGAACGGTTTATTAAGCCCTGGTCTGTGGTCTGTGTATAAATATCCAGCTACCTTAATTATAGTGGAGTAACGAAGCTGGTACATCTGACTACATTCTGTCCATATTGATATCATCTACATGTAAGTTTATCTAGAATTTGACAAAAGGTAATTTGATTTATTTCTATAAGAATATACAACCACATACAGTATATACTTTTTTAAAATACTGTGATTATTGTTCTTATCAACGATTCCTTTTCATTTGGCACACAGACCATACCAATCATATGAATTTATATCATATGAACTTGGCCAGTTTTGTTTGCAAAGTCCCTTCGTCTCGTTTTGCTGCACGGAGTCCTTGCTTTAGGGTTTGCACAAAGCGTTCTGCCAGCCCATTAGTGGCAGGGTGGTACGGAGCTGAAGTTGAGTGTTTGATTCCATTTACTGACATGAATCTTGTAAACTCGTCACTTACAAAAGCTTGCGCGTTGTCACTTACCAGCTGCAGTGGCAAACCGAAGCGTGCAAACGTTGTTCTGAGACACTCTATCGTCTGAGCTGAGGTGGAGGAGTCAGTGCAAAACGCCTCTGGCCATTTGGAATGGGCATCAACTATAACCAGAAACATGTGCTTTTCAAAGGGACCAGCGTAGTCCACATGAATTCTCACTTTACATGTGAATCCTTCCAGTTTTTCAGGTAGAAGCTGTCCTGTAAAGACTTTGTCTCTCTGCCTCATCCATGCATCTAAAAACGTAACAGACGCTTTGACTCAACAAACCGACAAAGCGCTAAAATCAAAGAAAGCCATTGACGAGAGTGTCTCAATGACATTGAAGATCTTCAAATGGGGACATTTCTTTTTTTTCAATTTCATATGGCGACAGTACAAAGGACGTTGAATTATTCTCATCTCCCATCTGTCTCTGACCAGCGCAGACCAAGTGATCAAAGAGATCAAAGGATGCTATTCAGTAGATTGAGCTCAAAAGAAATGTGTCCTCCTCATCAGCTGCTGACTCTGTATATACCAGGAAGCACTCTTTCACATCTATCACACCCATAGTGTATAATTGGTTCTGTTGCAAACCCATAACAGCTAATGTGTCTTTATAATAGGATTAGCTAATAACTTAATAATTACATTAGTGAATATGCAAAAATCATCTTACCTGCTGCCCGTGGTAAAATACAGCAAGGAGGAACATAGCCATCAGAAGCAAGGACGTCTCTTTAGTCCCAAGGAAGTTTCTGTGGAAACAAAACAGTTTCTATTGCAACAATACGTTTTCAAAATAATTCTACTTAGGGAAAAAAGTTACAGAATAGTTCAAGTGGAGTAGCCAGAATGCAACCCAAGAGGTATTGTAAAATAGCAAAAGAGTAGGTAATGTTCCCGACGTTCACAGGGAATCGCAGTCACAGTAAACACGATGCGGATGTCGGCTCAAGTTAAAGCCAAGTGCTGTCCGCTTCCCTACAACGCGCCTGGACATTTAGTGTGTTCACTCAGGCCACTACTCCACTATCACATATTTACAGTACAACATCCATGTGTTTGTGTGTTTAGAGTGCTTGTCTTATGTGTCTGTGCGTCTCCCCACAGTCCCTGCTGTTCTATAAGTTGTATTTGTATCTGTTTTAAAAAATCTGATTCTACTACTTGCATCAGCTACCTGATGTGGAATAGAGCTCCATGTATCCATGGCTCTATTTAGTACTGTGCGCCTCCAATGGTCTTATCTGGACTTGGGGATTGTGAAGAGACCTCTGGTGGCATGTCTTGTGGGGTATGTATGGGTGTCCGAGCTGTGTGACAGTAGTTTAAACAGACACCTCGGTGCATTCAGCATGTAAACACTTCTTACAAAAACAACTAGTGATGAAGTCAATCTCTCCTCCACTTTGTGTACATTTAATGGCTAGCCATATTGCCCTGTTCTTAGCCAATTGTAATTTTCCGAGGTCCACCTTTGTGGTACCTGACCACACGACTGAACAGTAGTCCAGGTGAACAAAACCAGAACCTGTAGAACCTGCTAAACTTACTTCTCCCCATCGTAGCTACTGTTGTATCAACATGTTATCACCATGACATTTTACACCCCAGGGTAACTCCAAGGAGCTTAGTCACCTCAACTTTCTCAATTTCCACAACATTTATTACAAGATTTAGTTGAGGGTTTGGGTTTAGTGAATGATTTGACCAGGGGCAGGTCATTGGCAAGAGATTTAAAAAGTAAGGGGCCTAGACAGCTGCCCTGGGGAAATCCTGATTCTACCTGGATTATGTTGGAGAGGCTTCAGTTAACCTGTATAGGGGGAGGCATTTTCACTTTTGGATAAATAGCGAGCCCAATTTCAACTTCTTGCTACTCATGCCAGGAATATAAGATAGGCATATTATTAGTAGATGTGAATAGAAAACACTCTGCAGTTTCTAAAACTGCTTGAATCATGTCTGTGAGTATAACAGAACTTATGTAACAGGCAAAACCCCGAGGACTAACTGTTCATTTTTTTCCCTGTCTGTTCCCTGAGTTGTCATTGCCATGGGATATTTCTTAGGAACCATTTTCAGTTCCTACCACTTCCACTGGATGTCACCAGTCTTTGGAATTTGGTTGAGGTTATTCATTTGTGCAATGAAGAAGAAGCACATCCAGGAACAACGTTACACTATTGAAAGTTGCACAAGATGTAAACAGGAGCATGGTTTGTTTACTTCCTGTATTGAAACTTCCTGTATTGAAAGTTTATAGGCAACTTTTGAAATATTTTGTAGTGATGTTGCTTTTTCTGGATCAAATGCGTCAAATAAATGGACATTTGGATATATATGGACGGAATTAACCTCTTGCTCCTACCTCCTACCTGATATATATGGACGGAATTAACCTCTTGCTCCTACCTCCTACCTGATATATATGGACGGAATTAACCTCTTGCTCCTACCTCCTACCTGATATATATGGACGGAATTAACCTCTTGCTCCTACCTCCTACCTGATATATATGGACGGAATTAATCGAACAAAAGGACCAATTGTGATGTTTATGGGACATATTGGAGTGCCAACAAAAGAAGCTCGTCAAAGGTAATGCACGTTTTATATTTTATTTCAGCGTTTTGTGTAGCGCCTGCAGGGTTGAAATATGCTACTCTCTTTGTTGACATTGTGCTGTCATCAGATAATAGCTTTCGCCGAAAAGCCTTTTTAAAATCTGACTGATAACCTGAACAAGGTTGCAGGCACTAGTTAGAGTTTGAAACTTTGTCTTGAGTGGACAGCCAATCAATATTTAAATCACCCAGAAAATATACCTCTCTGTTGCTTTCACATATATTATCAAGCATTTCACAAATGCTATCCAGATAGTGACTGTGAGCACTTGTTGGTTTATAGCAGTTTCCCACAATAATGGGCTTTAGGTGAGGCAGATGAATCTGTAGCCATATTACTTCAACATAATTTAACATGAGATCCTCTATAAGCTTTACAGGAATGTGGTTCTGAATATAAACAGCAACACCTCCACCTTTGGCATGTCTGTCTTTTCTGTAGTTGGTATAACTATGTATTGCTACCACTGTATCATCAAAGGTATTATCTAAGTGCATTTCAGAGATTGTCAGAATATGAATGTTACTAGCAAATTATTGATTTCAAAAACCTTGTTTCTTAAACTGTGTGTTGAAATATGGGCAATTTTCAGCACTTTTCTGGCATACCTGATTATTTTCATTGCATTACTGGGAAATGTAGCAGACATTCTCATGTTATTTATGTTAGTGCAGTGTGAGCTGCACACAGTGGACATCCTACTAGGGCACACCGCCTCAGTGCTAACAGTATAACTCTGGTTCACATGATTACTGCATACAATAGCTAGGATCAGCAGAGACATTCAGGGTAGTTAGAGGGACATAAATTAGGTTACTTACATTGCATCTTCCAACGCCCCTGGGATAATATACATTTGCTGAAGCATTATGACAACTCAGCGACACATTGTTAGGGATTAACTGAGCTGGGCTTGGGTCATTGATAAGTCATTGTCTCAACACAGCCTTATAATGCTGTGAAAGGATCCAGGAACCCAAATGATTTGGGTGGATCCCATCCTCCTTATAATATGAGCTTTGCTTCCAGAAGGTATCAAAATTGTAATTAAATGTTACACCCACAGAGCTGCAATAGTCTCGTAGCCAGTTATGGAGGGTAAAAGGTCTTCTGAAACGTTGAATGCCACAATTTAGGGAGGTCACAGGCCAGATATTATGGGGCATTTGTTGGTGTCAAGCAGAGACCCAATCAGTTCTTGAAAATCCATCTTCAGCTGTTCTGAGATGCCCTTCATAATGTAGTTGAATCCCACATGAACTATGACAGACTCAATTTTCTTATTTCAATCTGCTTTCAAACATCTTGCAGACACTCCAGTTCGCTTAGCAGCATGCCACTGCCTTTGGTTTGTACGACTTGTGACATGGAACCAGCGCTGATTGAAACAAATCCTCTTGCTGTTCTCCGTCTACTTCACTACAAGATGGAGGAGGAGAAGCAGGTGCAGACGACTTCTTTGGCAGGCAAGATCCAGGAAGCACGGGCCATTCGGATAAGGACATATGACTCAATTGCAACCTAGCTAGTTGGCAGCGGGTGTTGACACAAACACTTATGAACAAAATAAAATCAAACAAATAAAAACGTTGGAAACAACAGGCCGAAACAACAGGTTGAGGCGCAGGAGGGATCGGAGCTCGTGACAGGAGTTCGTGGAGCACATAAACAGTCAAAGATCAAAATATTGGATGTAAGGCCTCTATTTTGAGATATTCAAAGTTTCTGAGATTCCGCCATGCAGAGCTAGTAGAGCTTCAGTGTTTTACGGACGAATACTTGGAAGAATTGGAAAAAGATTGTAACTCAATGTCTGAGAGTCATTTAGAAGGGAGCTTTTAGCCTGCTGTCGCAGACTAAATGGCCTCTTGGAAAATAAAAAGATGTATGAGTGTGTTACTCCACGAACTAGCAGATGTAGAGTGGAGACACCAGGAGCAAGGTTGGGCAACTGGCAGCCTGCGGGCAGCATGCGTCCCAAGGGTCCCCCTTTTGTAGGCCCTAATACACTAACGCTCAAAAGTTTGGGGTCATTTAGAAATGTCCTTGTTTTTGAAAGAAAAGCACATTTATTGTCCATTAAAATAACATTAACTTGATCAGAATAGAAACTGTTGATGTTGTAAATGACTATTTTAGCTGGAAACGGCTGATTTTGAATGGAATATCTACGTAGGCGTACAGAGGCCCATTATCAGCAATCATCACTCATGTGTTCCAATGGCACGTTGTGTTAGCTAATCCAAGTTTATCATTTTAAAATGCTAATTGATCATTAGCAAACCCTTTTGCAATTATGTTAGCACAGCTGAAAACTGTTGTGCTGATTAAAGAAACAAAAAAATGGACTTCTTAAGACTAGCATTTGTGGGTTCGAATACAGTCTCAAAATAGCCAGAAACAAAGGACTTTTCTGAAACTCGTCAGGCTATTCTTGTTCTGAGAAATTAAAGCTATTCCATGCGAGAAATTGCCAAGAAACTGAAGATCTCATCAACACTGTGTACTACTCTCTTCACAGAACAGCGCAAACTGGCTCTAACCAGAATAGAAAGAGGAGTGAGAGGCCCCGGTGCACTACTGAGCAAAAAGACAAGTACATTAGAGCGTCTATTTCGAGAAACAGAGGCCTTACAATTCCTGAACTGGCAGCTTCATTAAATAATACCGCAAAACACCAGTCTCAACGTCAACAGTGCAGAGGCAACTCCGGGATGCTGGCCAATTTATCCGCAGTGGATAAAGTGAAAAATGGAGACTTGCGAGGTCAAATGGTACAGGCGGTAGACAAGAAAGAGGCGTTGAATAAAAAACTGGGCGTATCTGAAGGGAATGCCCATATATGAAATTAATAAAAGCAGGAATTGGCTATTGCGCTAGAATAGAGTCAAAACCTAAACCAGGAATAAGAGGAAGTCCTTGAGGACAGACAAAAAACAAATAAAACAACTCAGGGTTGTGCTTCAACGGTATCAAAATATGTGGAGGAGTATATGCAATTGCCACTCCTCCGCCGTTCGTCCCATGCTATAAGGTGACAACAGGGCACATCTGGAAGCCACCATTATACCTCTCTCTTAAAGAGAAAAAAAAGAGCCGTATGGGTTGCGAGATGCAGAGGACATGTGCATTACGAGTCCAGATATAGTGGTCCCTTACTGGATAGTGGATCAGCATGATCTAGGTTATCATAGAAATGTACGAGATGCAGAGGACATGTGCATTACGAGTCCAGATATAGTGGTCCCTTACTGGATTGTGGATCAGCATGATCTAGGTTATCATAGAAATGTACGAGATGCAGAGGACATGTGCATTACGAGTCCAGATATAGTGGTCCCTTACTGGATTGTGGATCAGCATGATCTAGGTTATCATAGAAATGTACGAGATGCAGAGGACATGTGCATTACGAGTCCAGATATAGTGGTCCCTTACTGGATAGTGGATCAGCATGATCTAGGTTATCATAGAAATGTACGAGATGCAGAGGACATGTGCATTACGAGTCCAGATATAGTGGTCCCTTACTGGATAGTGGATCAGCATGATCTAGGTTATCATAGAAATGTACGAACACACGGTTACATTTTATCCGGGACAAATTGTACCATGGGAGTATAACCCTATTCCCGATGATGCATATCCCCAAATACGGATCAAAATTCAGCATCATCAGCCACTGAGCATGAGCGAAATGCATAATATTATGAAAGAGGCACCGGATCCAGTAAAAGAGGGATTTATCAGTTTCGTGAGGAAAGAGGGTTGAATTTTGGGGTTTCATGCTGGTGATTACGATCATATTGAATACTCGCTTTGCCAGGAGCCGTGTTGCCAACACTCGCACAGGAACATCGAATGTCGGCTTGGTCCTCTGTACACGAAGCATGTGACCCGGGGATAGCAAATGACGAAATTGAGGGATTCTTAACCACAGGTGGGAATATATTGTCTCGAGTGCGAGTAAAATTAGTAACTGTAAACAGGTTCCGAAAGAAGGAATGTGTGATTCTGTGGATCGGATGGATGATGTATGTACTAATCTGACAATTGGGGGATAGATACGATCAAAATGTAGGAATTTGTACGTCTGCTTTGATGTCAGGCTTGAAACCTGTCATTAAAACAGCTATTGTGGGGTTGGTGGACCAACATGCGATGAAATAGTACAGGCGGCATTGGGATGGGAATCTAATTCCGCTCACTTCGCAGCCGTGCGAGTGGTTAATACAGCCACAGTGAAAGTCACTAACAGTAGTTTCAATGGCCAATGTAAGACAAAGAAACCGAGAGAAAAGGGTAGCGAGCTTGTGCTAAAACACTAGCTCCCTGTGGGGCCATCAAAAGCAGTCTAATGTCAAGATAAGTCCAAGTACCACGGCATTTGTCGTGTATCCCATCTACGTACTGTATAACAAATTCCCAAATGATTGGGAAAGGTACGCACCATCTTAATTGACTAAATTATTGTAGATAATGCCTATATTTAGGAGCAAACAACAGTGTTAAGATACACTGTAATGTTACATCACTCACTCTGTGTTGTGGTGGACATAGTCGTAGCGTAAAAACAGGGAGGTGTAGAAGGCTTCAGTGAGTAGGGAGTAGATAGCGATCATGACCAGGAGCACAGCGAGCTTTAGGACCGAGTTCAGTCGCAGGAACACCGCGCACGTCACCATGGCGAGCACCCCCGTGAACACAACATACTGTGGAGGAAAACATTGACACACACAACACTTACAGGGGTAATCCGGAATTGGTACATACATTTTTGGTCTTTTAAATACATTTTATATAGCCATTCGTTCTTGAAGAATATAACTATAAATGCCACATGAGCTTAGTTTGGTTTGTGACGTTGTACTGCACCTCAAAGGCCAAAATATAAGCACGATTTACTCCATTGTTTGTAAACAGCCATAGCCGAGGGTAGATGTTTGGTGGTGGGGTAAAAAACATTTGCAGGACTAGTAAAGGCCCAGTGCAATACTTTTGTAACTAAAACAAATATATAATCAAATGATATATACAGTGCGTTGCAAAAGTATCCATCCCCCTTGGCTTTTTCCCTTCTTTGTTGCATTACAACCTGCAATTTAAATGGATTTATATTTAGATTTCATGTAATGAACATACACAAAATAGTCCAAATTGGTGAAGTGAAATGAAAAAAAAAAATGAATTAATCTGGTGCAACCAATTACCTTCAGAAGTCACATAATTAGTTAAATAAAGTCCACCTGTGTGCAATCTAAGTGTCACATGATCTGTCACATGATCTCAGTATATATACACCTGTTCTGAAAGGCCCCAGAGTCTGCAACATCACTAAGCAAGTGGCACCACCAAGCAAGCATCACCATGAAGACCTAGGAGCTCTACAAATAGGTCAGGGACAAAGTTGTGGAGAAATAAAGATCAGGGTTGGGTTATAGAAACCATTCAGAAACTAAATCCATTATTTAAAAAATTGAAAGAATTTAGCACCACAACAAACCTGTCAAGAGAGCGCCGCCCACCAAAACTCACGGACCAGGCAAGGAGGACATGCAACAAACAGACCAAAGATAACCCTGAAGGAGATGCAAAGATCCACAGCGGAGATTTGAGTATCTGTCCATAGAACAACTTTAAACCGCACACTCCACAGAGCTGGGCTTTACGACAGAGTGGCCAGAAAAAAAGTCATTGCTTAAAGAAAAAAATAAGCAAACACATTTGGTGTTCGCCAAAAGGCATGTGGGAGAATCCCCAAACATAAGGACGAAGGTACTCTGGTCAGATACGACTAAAATTGAGCTTTTTGGCCATCAAAGAAAATGTCTGGCGCAAACCCAGCACCTCACATCACCCCAAGAACACCACCCCCACAGTGAAGCATGGTGGTGGCAGCATCATGCTGTGGGGATGTTTTTAATCGGCAGGGACTGGGAAACAGGTCAGAATTGAAGGAATGATGGATGACGCTAAATACAGGGAAATTCTTGAGGGAAACCTGTTTCAGTCTTCCAGAGATTTGACACTGGGACGGAGGTTCACCTTCCAGCAGGACAATGACACTAAGCATACTGCTAAAGCAACACTCACGTGGTTTAAGGGGAAACATTTAAATGTCTTGTAATGGCCTAGTCAAAGTCCAGACCTCAATCCAATTGAGAATAAGTGGTATGATTTAAAATTTCTGTAAACCAGCGGAACCCATCCAACTTGAAGGAGCTGGAGCAGTTTTGCCTTGAAGAATGGGCATAAATCCCAGTGACTAGATGTGCCAAGCTTATAGAGACATACCCCAAGAGACCTGCAGCTGTAATTGCTGCAAAAGGTGGCTATACAAAGTATTGATTTTGGGGGGTGAATAGTTATGCATGCTCATGTTCTGTTTTTTCGTCTTAGTTCTTGTTTATTTCACAGGAAAAAATATTTTGCATCTTCAGAGTGGTAGGCATGTTCTGTAAATCAAATGATACAAACCCCCCCAAAATATATATTTTAATTCCAGGTTGTAAGGCAACAAAATAGGAAAAATGCCAAGGGGGTGAACACTTTCGCTATATTTATTATATTATTGTAATTTTTTTATTCCGATTCTCCAGGGGTGCTTCAGCACCCTTTGCACCCCTACTTCCCGCAGCTATGTTAATAGCTGTATGAATTCTCCTACCCTTCCTTTCAGCTGTCCCAGATTTCCCCTTTAATGAACATTATACAGTAGAAGGGCACAAAAACAGTTAAGTTCAGGAAATTTAATTATTTTATTTAATGAGCTGGAAATTGCCAATTAATTTATATTGGGATTTTGATTTCAATGTTGTGAATTAAAGTCCTATTGATTTCCTGAGTTGAAATGGCATTGACGCAAGCCACGGACTTGAGTGATGAGAAGATATACACTACATGACCAAAAGTATGTGGAAACATGCTTGATGAACATCTCATTCCAAAATCATGGGCATTAAAATATGGATTTGGTCCCCCCTTTGCTGCTATAACAGCCTCCGCTCTTCCGGGAATGCTTTCCACAATATTTTTGGAACATTGCTGCGGGTGGCTGAATGCTTCCATTCAGCCACAAGAGCATTAGTAAAGTCAGGCACTGATTAGGCCTGACTTGCATTCAGTGTTCAAATTCATCTCAAAAGTGTTCAATGGTTGAGGTCAGGGCTCTGGGCAGTCCAGTCAAGTTCTTCCACACTGATTTTGACAAACCATTCTGTATGGACATAGCTTTGTGCATGTGGGCATTGTCATGCTGAAACAGGAATGGGCCTTCCCCAAACTGTTGCCACAAAGTTGGAAGCACAGGATCGTCTAGAATGTCATTGTATGCTGTAGAGTTAAGATTTCCCTTCACTGGAACTAAGGGGCCTAACTCGAACGATGACAAACAGCCCCAGTCCATTACTCCAAATTGTACAGCTGGCACTAAGCATTCGGACAGGTAGGGTTCTCCTGGCATCCGCCTAACCAAAATTAGTCCACCAGACTTTCCAGATGCACTGCTAGCTATGAATTCTATCTGAGGGTGTTTGCATGTTTCGGTAAAAATTCTAATAATGTCCCGTTTGGAATATTGGCAAGTAGAGGGGCTCCCCAGTGGGTGGGCCCAGGCACACATGTTCCTATGTGGCTGGATAACATGTTATCTTAGTTGCACCCTGTGAAGTGTTCCCCTGAAATACTAAATAATGCCATGTTAATACCATATTGTTAGTACTGTAGTTAATGTTACTACACAGGTATAAAACCAACTTAATGTAAAGTATTACTGTCTAGTACAGTTACCTCAGGGTAGAAGCAGATGTCAGGGATGGGGGTGGATGTGTTGAAGGTCTGGTTGCTGAAGGTGCTGGACTTGTCAAAATCACACCACAGCTGCAAGAGAGGAATAGAGAGAGATCAGTGTTGTACATTATTGTCTCTATAAATAATCCGTGTATGCATACTCGATCAGTGAATGAATACTCAAATACAGGCACGTGCAGAGAGCACGAGTACCTGCCCTACCACTCATCAAATATATATATTTTATATACCATTGTCATTGTTGTTAGGAACACACTGCCCACAAGACATTGTCAAGTTCACCACCCACATCCCTACCCCATCCTGGTCAGCCCTGAATGGAGCTCACAGGCACCCGGTTGTGCCTTTTTTCCCAGCTTGCCCTGTACGGAGATTACGGAGATATCCAAACACGCATGGCTTGATATGCGGTCTCCAGTCAAGTGTCTGTAGCAAACCACCTATAGTTGAAGTCGGAAGTTTACATACACCTAAGCTAAATACATTTAAACTCAGTTTTTCACAATTCCTTACATTTAATCCTATTAAAAATTCCCTGTTTTAGGTCAGTTAGGATCACCACTTTTTATTTCAGCTTCTACTTATTTCATCACATTCCCAGTGGGTCAGACGTTTACATACACTCAGTTAGTATTTGGTAGCATTGCATACATTTTTTAAAACTTGGGTCAAACGTTTCGGGTAGCCTTCCACAAGCTTCCCACAATAACTTGGGTGAATTTTTGCCCATGCCTCCTGACGGGGCTGGTGTAACTGAGTCAGGTTTGTAGGCCTCCTTGCTCGCACACGGTTTTTCAGTTCAGGTGATTTTAATTTGGACCCTCACGTTCTAAGCAATACAAACACAAAACACTGTAAAAACACCAGCATATCAGCTCCAATGTATGTGATAGTATACAAATGAAAGAAAGGTTTGACATTGTGTTTTAGTCAAATATTGTATTTGTTTGTGCTTCTTGTGGTCAACTTATTGCAGTCAATTTGCAGTTTACAAATGATTTGTAATTATTTTCAGGCCCCCTAACCATCCACTCAAGAAAATGATCCCTGATTTACATCATCAATATTCGGTATGGCTGGCTGATAGTCTACATGCAGCAGAGAGGCAGAAAGATTTTGGGGGAAATTCTGACCCAAGTTATGAGTAGGAACTTCATTCCCTTTTTATGCACTTTTCTCTCTCTACACATATTCTGACCTTGAACTTAAGCAAGGTTTACACATGTGCCAGACAGATATTCCGTTTGGAGTCTACAGAAATGGAGGTATGTCTACAGATATGCTGTATTCTGACCCTGACTTAATTCCACCACCTTTACACATGAGGAAACCATGAATAAGGTTGAGGAAACCATGAATAAGGTTGAGTGAACCTGTTGGTTCCAAGTAGAAAAACATCTACTTGCTGTTTTTCCCCCCAATATAAATTACACACAGTCATTTATAAATTGATAAGAGCAAAAGGTAAATGAGTAAACAGCAGAATGTATTAGTTGTCCTGCTTTCCCTATTTCAGGTTTTCTAGAAATCCAGGTTGAACAATTCCTGGAAACTTTAGGAATATTACCGGAATTCTGCAATCCTACAGCTGTAGTTCATGCTGCTTTCCTTTATTCTACAGCTACAAAACTCTTTCTCAATCAGTTCACTGTTGTGTGCCTCTAGGCTGTTGTGTGCTAAAAGCATACAGTACGTAGACCTTGCAACCTCGCAGACTAATGATGAATATTTCACAAGCTTTGATGGAAGTAATGACTTGCAAGCAATGTTGCTCTGATCCTGAAAAGAGAAGAACATTGCCTGCAGAAGGTAAATTGCGGTCAGTAGGGTCAGCTGTGAATCTATTGCTGGGCAAAGAACCATTCGTAGAATTGAACTGGCACAATACCATTGAGAACCCCTTACCAAACCAGCTCTGACTGTGCTGTAAAACTGTGACGTTGTGAGGTTGGTGTAGAGAAGAGACCAGGCAAGGAATCAGTGGTTAAGGATAAACATAAATACTTTACTGATAAAGTAGCTTCAGGATCACAGTACACTGAAAAAAACAAAAAAACACTAAGTCTCAAACTCACTCAGGAAACAAACACACATGGTAAACAATTCAAGCTACTGCAAAGGAAACCAGAAAAAAACACACCTCGTTTAAAAGGGATATCATAATGAGTAATAGGACACACCTGAGTGTCGTTAATGTCTCTAGGACGGTCTCTGCCGCCCTCTGGTGACAGGTGGAACCATGACAGTACCTCCCACCCCTTATAGGAGCAGCTCCAGCCGTGGAGCCAGGATGACCACCATGTAGTTTGTTGAAGTCCCAAACAAGTCCCGGATCCAGTTTGTCCCGGGCAGGCACCAAAGCCCGCTCCTCAGAACTGTAGCGCTCCCAGTCCACCAGGTACTGCAGGGTGCCTCGAACCTGACAAGCCTCCAACAGATGCCGGACTGTGTAGGCTGGGCGGCCATCCACAAGTTGAGGGGGCTGAGGGACAGGTGTGGGGGGAGAGAAGGGACTGACCCTTACCATCTTGAGACGGGAAAGGATGGACAGACCCTCATAGACCTGGGAAGCTGGAGAGGATAGGTGACCGACCGGTTTGATGCGACTCAGGATCTTGAATGGTCCTATGTAGCGTGGAGCAAGCTTCCGCAAGTCCACCCTTAAGGGAAGATCACGGGTGGAGAGCCACACCTGTTGACCCAGTCGGAGGAGCCAAACTGGCCTTTGGTGCCGGTTTGCCTGGCGTTGGTGTCGGGCAGAAGAGTGGAGCAAGGAGTATCACGCTCTGATCCAGGTGCAGTGACATTGTCGAATTAACGCCTCGTCTGATGGCACCTCCGTGTCGGCCTCTTGTTCAGGAAGAGGCCGAACTCACACTCGAATGGCGACAGTCCAGGGGACGAGTTCGGTAGTGTTATGTGCATATTCCGCCCAGACGAGAACTTGCTCCAGTTGCTGGCCTGAGTGGAGTTGAAACAGCGGAGGAACTTCTCCAGCTCTTTATTGGCCTGTTCAGTTTAACCATTAGAACACAGAGGAGAGAATCAACGACGCCCCCAACAATGAGCAGAAGGCCTTCCAGTTCGTGTGACTGTGATCTGAGACAATGTCATGGGGAAGTCTGTGTAGTCGAAAGACATGGGTAATAATGAGATCAGCGGTATCCTTCGCTGAGGGAAACTTGGGTAAGGCGAGGAAATGGGGAACCGATCCATGACCACCAGAATAGTGGTAAGCCCTTGGGATGGAGGTAACACTGTGATAAAGTCTACGGACAGGTGGGACCAGGGCCGGCTCGGGATGGGCAGAGGTTGGAGCAACCCAGTCGGTCGCTGTAATGAGGACTTGCTTTGGGCACAGGTAGAACAGGATCTCACATGTTGGGCCTCCATAATTTCTGCCTCAGGAACTCCAGTGTGTCACGCCCTGGCGTTAGTTATCTTTCTTTTCATTATTTTGGTTAGGTCAGGGTGTGACATGGGGGATTTATGTGTTTTGTCTGGTCTCAGGTTTTTTATATGTTTATGGGGCTGTTTCCTTTCTAGGTAGTGTGTAGGTCTATGGTTGCCTAGATTGGTTCTCAATTAGAGGCAGCTGTCTATCATTGTCACTGATTAGGAACCATATTTAGGCAGCCATATTCTGTGGGTATTTTGTGGGTGATTGTCGTTTTGTCTTTGTGTCATTGCACCAGATAGGACTGTTTCGGTTTTCACTGTTGTTGTTTTGTAGTGTTCTCGTTTATTGTCTATATTAAAGATGTTGAACACTAACCACGCTGCATTTTGGTCCTCCTCTCCTTCAGCGGAAGAAAACGGTTACAGTGTCTGATTAACCCCTGGATGCCCAGTTATTTTAGAGGAGTGTCCCCATTGTAGCACTTGAGAACGGGCTGATCGTGGAACATAAAGTGGGACCCATGCTGGAGTCAGGTTCTTGGGTCCCGGCTTGTCATACCGTGGTCCCAATACTCCATATCACAGGGGCCACAATGCATGAGCTGGGGATGTTGGGCTCGGAGTTCCTCTCCTCGTTAGAGACATTGTGTTACCGGGACAAGGTGTCTGCTTTCTGATTCTTGGATCCTGGGCGAAAGGCTAGTGTGAAATCGAACCTGTTAAAAAACAACTTTTGGCTTCTTGAATGGAGACCAAGTTCTTATAGTCCGTCCAGATCATGAAAGGACCTTAATCATATAGAAAATGTGTGGGCAGAACTGAAAATGCATGTGCGAGCAAGGAGGCCTACAAACCTGACTGTTACACCAGCTCTGTCAGGAGGAATGGGCCAAAATTCACCCAACATATTGTGGGAAGGTTGTGAAAGGCTACCGTAAATGTTTGACCCAAGTTAAACAATTTAAAGGCAATGCTACCAAATACTAAATGAGTGTATGTAAACTTCTGACCCACTGGGAAAGTGATGAAAAATCTGAAATAAATCATTCTCTCTACTATTATTCTGACATGACCTAAAACAGGGAGGTTTTACTAGGATTAAATGTCAGGAACTGTGAAAAAACTGAGTTTAAATGTATTTTTCTAAGGTGTATGTAAACTTCCGACTTCAACTGTATATAGCATCTTTATTGTTCTTATATTGAGTTACTTTTTAATTTTTTAATTTTTTTTAATTTAGTAAATATTTTCTTAACTCTTTCTTGAACTGCATTGTTGGTTAAGGACTTGTAAGTAAGCATTTCATGTTAAGGTTACATCTGTTGTATTCGGCGCATGTGACAAAGAACATTTGACTTTATTTGACTTTTTTTTAAACTTATTTGAGAATAGAGAATTATTATTAAATAAATTGCAAATGTGCCAATATATTTGGCCACAACTGTATACTGTGCAAATGCAGATCTCTTTTTTTTATAGAACAGTAACGGAAAGCAAGCTACAATAAACCTAACTTAGGAAACAGGCATTTGTGGTTAGAGAATGGATGCCGGCCACCCTCTTTATGCACATCTGCTGTGTAAATGTCTGGCTAAACTCACAATGTTGATCATGGCCGCCAGGAAGTTGATGAGGATGGAGACAAAGACGATGACGTTGCGGGCCATGTATGTCTCATTGATCCAGCAGCAGGACTTTCGCAGGACCAACGGCAGACACTTGTAGTCCTCCGCCGTGGTCACCAGGACTAGGAATGAGTGCAGGACGATGAGCACGGAAAACTGGATCACCATGGTAACCATCCTGCAGACATGAGCAATGGAAGGTAGACAAAGTGATCCAATCGCAGCCCTGGACAATAACACTAAGGCCGCTGAAAAATGTATGGCGACAGTATAATGTTTCAATTAAATACTGGTGAAAACAGTGAAAAGAGTTGGTGATGTGATCGTTGCAGCAACGTTGAAGGTGGGAAAGCATTAATCACATTATGGGATTTGATTGAACTATAGACGACTCCTGACAGGTCGAGACTGTCAAGACTATGTGCCATTGTCTCTTCATTCTTACTCAACCGCATTGCCATGGGTGGAGTCATCACTCTGACGTAAGACAATAGACCAGTGAAACAAACTAGAGCACGCCATTATCTAAACCAATTAAAATGTTTATTGAATTGGGGAATGGAAAACTGTAGCGCACTTCAAATGAGTGTGCACTTATAAGTAGTATCCTTATTCTAAGTGTATATATCAGGAGTCGACCTCATCCACTTTCCTCTCCCCCACCCCCAGTGTTGTAATATTCTGGTAACTTTTCAAAAATGCCCAGGTTTTCTAGAAATCCAGGTTGAACAATTCCTGGAAACTTTAGGAATATTACCGGAATTCTGCAATCCTACAGCTGTCCCTCTGTTACCTGGCAGAAGGCAGCAGGCTCTGAATGGCCGTGATGAAGATGAGCACGATGAAGGCGCACACCAGGTTGGACTTGAACACTTCGTCCCTCATTTGGGAATACTGCACAGTGAAGGGAAGGGAGAAGGAAAGACAAGAAAAAAACAAGAAGAGAGAGGGGTTTAAGAGACACACAAGGCCACATGAAAATATCTAGCTCCACCTTTCAATGCCACGACAGACAGTCACGTCACAGGTCCACCACAAGCGTTAGAGGGATAGAGGTAGAAATAGGAGAGCAGAAGGAGGTTAGCTGGGGATTCTGGGGATGAGGCAGAGGTTGGGTACTGTAAAGTGATTATTCAAGAAGCAAGATACTAAACCACCACAACCACAACTAGTTAAGGTCACGGAACAAAGAGGAAAACTCCATGTACGAATAGTGTTTGGATTTTGTGTGTACAATTTGTTATGTTTGGCAATACTGTCAAAACAAATGCATTTGCAACGGCTGTTAGCATTAGCAGCAGTGGCAAGCGATGCTAAATACTAGTAGCATCTGCTAGCTAATATACTGTCCACGCCTTCACATATCGTTGGGCTGTTAGCATTAGCAGCGGTGGCAAGCGATGCTAAATACTAGTAGCATCTGCTAGCTAATATACTGTCCACGCCTTCACATATCGTTGGGTTGTTAGCATTAGCAGCGGTGGCAAGCGATGCTAAATACTAGTAGCGCCTGCTAGCTAATATACTGTCCACGCCTTCACATATCGTTGCTGGTGAGTCACCATGCAGAGCTGGCTGACATGTATGAGAAATCTCTGTCCTATAATTACTGGATTTGCCCTTTGACCTCTCGCACCATGACACCCTATTAGGTTATTATAGTTAACTATACCGAACAAAAATGTAAACACAACATGCAACAATTTGAATGATTTTACTGAGTTACAGTTCAAATAGGGAAATAAGTCAACTGAAGTAAATTCATTAGACCTTAATCTATGTATTTCACATGACTGGGCAGGGGCACAGGCCCACCCACTTGAGACTGTCCCACCCCCTGGGGAGCAAGGCCAGCCAATCATAATGAGTTGTTGTCCAAAAGAGAGCTTTATTACAAACAGAAATACTCAGTTACATCAGCTGTCCAGTTTTCTGGTCTCAGGTGCAGATGACGCCAGATTTGGAGGTTCTGGCCTGGTGTGGTTACACGTGGCCTGGTGTGGTTACACGTGGCCTGGTGTGGTTACACGTGGCCTGGTGTGGTTACACGTGGGCTGGTGTGGTTACACGTGGCCTGAGGTCGGTTGGACGTACAGCCAAATTCTCTAAAACGATGTTGGAGGCGGTTTATGGTAGAGAAATTAACATTCAATTATCTGGCAAAAACTCTGGTGGACATTCCTACAGTCAGCGTGCCAAACAAAAATGAGATATCTGTGGCATTGTGTTGTGTGACAAAACTGCACATTTTAGAGTGGACTTTTTTTTGTCCCCAGCACAAGGTGCATCTGTGTAATGTTCATGCTGTTTAATCAGATTCTTGATATGCCACACCTGTCAGGTGGATGGATTACCTTGGAAAAGGAGAAATACTCACTAACAGAGATGTAATCAAATCTGAGCACGACATTTGAGAGAAATAAGCTTTTGATGCCTGTGGAACATTTCAGGGATGTTTAATTTCAGCTCATGAAATCATGAGTCCAACACTACATGTTGCGTGTATATTTTTCTTCAGTCTACAACTGAAACTAAAACGAAAAATTTTAATTAAAAAAATATATTTTAAAAAAACATAACATGTTCAGTATAAAAAATAAAATTTCTGTTGGGCAAAATTCAAATGGGGTTTTCTAACTATTTTTCGAATGGGATTTTCAAGCTTCTGAATCTGGCACGTCCTCTTGAGATTGGACGCGTTTGAATGATAAGGCTCAAGCAACCGACTGTCAACGAAAGTTGAGGAGTGAAATCGGGGGAGGTGCGACAGCCAAAAGTCGGACACTAATGTGGTTTTCCAACAGTAAAGCTCTGACCAAAATGGTAGTATTGCCATTGTTTATAAAAGTACCCCCCCACCCTAAACTGAAATAATATGTGTGTACATTTTTACAATCAATTAGTGAGAGGGAGAAAGACTCAAATATCATATTCATTTGTATCTATCCAGACACAATCACAAACTAAACCCTACTCCCTATGCACTTGTGGAGATTATTCATCACATGCTTCCAAAACTACAGGTGTTGTTCCAACAGTATAGAGTTAAAGATAAATCATTTATTAAAAAAAGAACGTGACAAGGAATAAATACACTGCGAATAACAATAACAATTTAAAAAAAAAACATGGCTATATAGAGGGAGTACCAGTGCCGAGTCGATGTGCAGGGGTACGAGGTAATTGACGTAGCTATATACCTATAGCAGGGGTATAGTGACTAGGCAATAGGATAGATAGACAGTAGCAGCAGTGTATGTGGTGAGTATGAACGTGTGTGTGTATGTAGCGTCAGTATGCATGTGTGCGCGTGTATGTAGTGTGTGTGTGTGTGTCTGTATGTATGTGTGTGTATAAGCAACATGGTGAAACTTCCACATAGCCTATCAGAGGGCTATTACCATATTTCTTACACCTGTCAAATCCTCTCAGATCTCCACAAGGGCAAAAGGCATAGGATTTAGGGGTCTATTAGGGATTGGGCCCCTAATGATTGGTTGACTATAGAACCTCCCACAATGTAAGATATGGCTGCAGGATGAAGTTGGTGAAGAGCAACTGCACAACTTCATGACCTTCGATCACATGGTTTTTGTAAAGTTCATACTTGCGCCAACATGTCGACTGTATCTCCATAATGCAACACACTTTGAAAGGCGGTGACCGATTTGACAAAAGTGATCTGCTCGAACACACCCATTGACTTTATAATTTAAAGGTAGACTCAACAAGATGATGTTGCCAAGAGCAGCAAAGCAGATATTGGGCAAGTTCGAGCGGATATATTTTGTCTAGTCGGTGACCATCGTTGGTCACTGCCTTTCAAAGTGTCTTGCATTATGGGAATAAACATTTTTCCAACTTGTGCCTACATGTTGACTGCATGAACGTGACAAAAACCCGGTGATCAGGTCTTGCCGTTTTTGATGAAGTCGCCTTCAAGTCACTACAGTTGCTTCTCGCCAACTGCACCATGCAGGCAACGCCTGGTTAGTGAGAGTCATTATTTGTCAACCAATATTTAGGGTGTTTTTGGTTGACCCATGTGACTAAAGATGTGACTGAAACCGTAACCGTCACAATTCTAAAGTTACAGGCAGAACAGGGGATACAAATAACATTTAACTCTAACCAATTAACACATTATGTTTTCAAGTTTGTGAGTGTGAGTTTATTTCTACATTCATAAAGACCAACCTTTATAAACAATAGCGGCTATGTTGACACTGCCTTGGTTGGAAAACCCCTACCAGTGTCCGACTTTTGACTGTCGCAGATGCACTTTCCCCGACTTCACTCCTCGACTTTCGTCTAGTTGCCTTCGTTAGCGTTACTACTCGAACACACCCAATGAGTCGAGCATGACACAAGACTCTCGCAGTCACACAGTATCTGCGCAGGTGAAACGGTGCACTTTACGCTGCTACAACACGGTAGCTCCGGGGACCAAGAGAGTGGAGAAGTTTAGCCTCTTACTGTGGACATTGACCCACTACTACCGTCTACCTTTAAACCTACCCTATGACCTGACAAATTCCCTTATGCATTTCTGCCCCAGAGTGGCAAGATGTGACATCCACAGAAAAGCAGAAACACATAAATGGCTCCTAGTCACCCACACATAGGCAAACTTTCTGTCCCTAACACTAAAACGTTTTTTTTTTCATAAAACTTATACTAAATAAAAATTAGTAAATCAGATCTGAAAACAAACTACTTTATACATTTTAAAATTAATAGAAATAAAAAATAATGTAAAAACACAAACTATTTTAACCTTGACACACTGCCCCCTTTCTCTCTGTCTCTTCCTCAAAGGGTGCTGGGGAAATTAGAAAGAGGATGCTTCATGATTGTCACAACTTGACCAAAAATAAGGACATTCAAAAGCAACTCACTGGGCATTGGGCAGAAAATGAAATTGAAATGTTTAGCTTAAGACGGTTGCACAATACAAGGGAATAAACACAGGTAAGGGGCAAAGGTCAACTGAAAAGGTCAAGGGTGTAGAAAAGTGACTTTAGTCATTGAATAAAATGTAAGAAGGAAAAATAAAACGGTGAAAAAGCTGAACAACTTTTTCAACAAGGTATTAAAGGAGAACAGGTCCATGGATATTTGGTCATGAGTAAACTTAAAGAGATTCTTCATTCTTGGAAAAGTCAATCAGCCTTTTGGTAAAAAAAAAACACTTTAGCTACCTACCCTAAAATTATCAGTAAAAAAAAGTATCAAGTTATTCTCTGAATTATTTAAATTAGATATCAGTCCTTGATTCAAATACACTGTAAGTATAAAATCTGTGCAGTTTTAAAGGGTATTTCTGAATTGAATTATATTCCCCTTTAGGATAGTTTTCAAATAATGTATGCAGATGCTAGATCTGATCTAACAGAAGCCAAAATATGCCATGCTGCAAAATGAGGACTAAAGGCCTGTATTCAAACCAATGCAGATCAACAACATTGCACAGCAATTGAATGTTTACACTATATCGGAAGTATAACTGCGGTAACAGAAAACAAATCACAACTCCTACTTTCCCTGGCACTGTTTCCAAATGGAAACGTTTAAGCATTTGTGGCACAAATTCCATTCAAGTCATGGTACCGATATTAGCATATTTAGAGCATCATTTCCAAATCATACGAATAACTTAAAATTGATTGTGAAGCTCAACAAAATCACTTACAGATTATTTGAACAGAATCTGTGAAAAATTCTAATATCGGTACCAGGACTTGAATGGGATTTGTGCCACACGTTAGCGTTTGGAAACAGCAGTTTGTAAATTTAGGGTGGCAGGTAGCCTAGCTGTTAGGGTGTTGGGCCAGTAACTGAAAGGTTGTTGGTTTGAATACCCTAGCTGACAAGATGAAAATCTGTTGCTGTGCCCATGAGCAATGCACTTAATCCTAAAGCTCCTGGGTGTGCTGACCCACTATGGCTGACCCTGTAAAACACCACGTCACTGCACCCACAGTTGAAGTCAGAAGTTTACATACACCTTAACTAAATACATTTAAAACACAGTTCCTGACATCTAGTCCTAGTAGAAAATTCCCTGTCTCAGGTCAGTTAGGATCACCACTTTATTTTAAGAATGTGAAATGTCAGAATAATAGTAGAGAGAATTATTTAATTCAGCTTTAATTTGGAACATCACAATCCCAGTGGGTCAGAAGTTTACATACCCCAAATTAGTATTTGGTAGAATTGCCTTTAAATTGTTTAACTTGGGTCAAACGTTTAAGGTAACCTTCCACAAGCTTCCCACAATAAGTTGGGTGAATTCTGTCCCATTCCTCCTGAAACAGCTGGTGTAAGTAACTGAGTCAGGTTTGTAGCCCTCCTTGCTCGCACACACCTTTTCAGTATGCTTGGGGTCATTGTCCATTTTTAAGACCCATTTGCTACCAAGCTTTAACTTCCTAACTGATGTCTTGAGATGTTGCTTCAATATGTCCACATCAATTTCCTGCCTCATGATGCCATCTATTTTGTGAAGTGCACCAGTACTTGCGTACTATTGTTTGTACAGATGAACGTGGTACTTTTCAGGCGTTTGGAAAATGCTCCCAAGGATAAACCAGACTTGTAGAGGGCTACACATTTTTCCTGAGGTCTTGGCTGATTTTTTGATTTTCCCATGACGGCAAGCAAAGAGGCACTGAGTTTCAAGGTAGGCCTTGAAATACCTCCACAGGTACACCTCCAATTGACTCAAATGATGTCAAGAAGCTTCTGAAGCCATGACTTCATTTTCTTGAATTTTCCAAGCTGTTTAAAGGCACAGTCAACTTAGTGAATGTAAACTTCTGACCCACTGGAATTGTGATACAGTGAATTATAAGTGAAATAATCTGTCTGTAAACAATTGCTGGAAAAATGCTCGTGTCATGCACAAAGTAGATGTCCTAACCGACTTGCCAAAACTATAGTTTGTTAACAAGACATTTGTGGAGTGATTGAATAACGAGTTTTAATGACTCCAACCTAAGTGTATGTAAACTTCCAACTTCAACTGTGTGTGCAATATATATATATATATTTGTTGGCTGGTACCGCAGTTACACATCTGAATCACAGTCAATCGTAGTGCGATGTCATTTATCGACATTGGTTTGAATCCCAACCTATAAGACTGTTACTATGTGTTGTATTGATCAATAGAATATTCATTGTGGCGTGACTCCTAACTTCAGTTTAAATAACATTTTGACTTTGTCATGCATTGATGTCAATGGGAGTCTAAGAGACAATTTTACTTAAAGTAGAAGTTAGAAACTTGCAGACATTTTAATACAAATAGATTTATTTACAAATAAAATATTTCTCAATGTATTTCTTTTGATTGCTTTTATATACTGTTCTCTCAAAAATTAATGTGACGTGACCCATGCAAGTGTGCAGTTTTATGTTTAAGAAATGAAAAACATGCTTCTATATTAGTGAGGGAGTTGGTAGGTGAAGTTCCTTTAGCTTACTCATGATAAAAAAAATAAATGATTCTGAAAGTTATATCTACTATAGATGTTAAATTAAAAGAGGAAATCTGTCTTAACCCCAGCTACCTTTTCTTCCAGGCTGGAGTCTTTAAACATCAGTGAGAAAGGCTTGATATGCTCTCTTCTCAACTTATCACCACTCCGTAAGTCGATGGCACTCTCTATTCCCTTGTTAATTTCCTCAGGACCAGAGTGGATATGCAAAGCTTGTGCGAGATGGTTTGGAAGCAGATTTATAGAATTTCTTGTTAGGGCAGCCAGAGTCTAGGGGAAAGCACATGCAAATATAATACATCTACCCGTCCTGTTTAAATTTGGTTACAAAAATAAGAAAACATACATACACAAGTTATAAAAACTCAAGCTAAATCAAAATGCAATAGTCTCGATTAAATACACAGGCTCAGAAGTGAATGCATCTCAAACACATTCCTTTTAAATATTTCTGTGACGGCAACAGTTGACAACAACAAATAAGTTCACGTACACACAGGTAGAATACAGTTGTCTAGAATACTTAATGATCGGTATATAGCACATAACAATACAAAAGAAACAACAAAAAAACGCATCTTACCAAATTAACAAAAACATTGTAAAAAAATGTTGAGTGACAAACATGGAGATAGCATACACATCATTTCCTAATTATTATCAAAAATATTCAAAACTCCACAACATTCTTTTAACAAAGCTTCAACTGACAATGACTCAATTCCTACTGACTCTGACTCAACATGCTGAAAAAACTCCTACTGACACTGAAACAACGTCTACTGAGAATGACTCAACTCCTAACCCTTACTGAGACCAACTTAACTCCTACGGGCACTGACTCAACTCCTACTGGGAATGACTCAACTCCTAACCCTTATTGAGACCGACTTAACTCCTACGGGCACTGACTCAACTCCTACTGGGAATGACTCAACTCCTACTGAGACTAACTCAACTATTATTAACATTGACTCAACTCCTATTGACAATGACTCAACTCATACTGAGAATAACTAACAACAATGCAATTCTTACTGTGACTGAGTGTCCTAATTTGCAATCTCCACCAGTCCATAGATAAGAAACTTGTCAGGACGAGACAGACAGCTTTTCCGGTGAAATTATGCATCAGCATCATTTTTAAGGATACACTGTATATATAAACTCAGCAAAAAAATAAGCGTCTCTTTTTCAGAACCCTGTCTTTCAAAGATAATTAGTAAAACTCCAAATAACTTCACAGATCTTCATTGTAAAGGGTTTAAACACTGTTTCCCATGCTTGTTCAATGAACCATAAACAATTCATGAACATGCAATCAAACATGAATTTTGGATGAAAAGCGTGCCCAAATTAAACTGCCTGCTACTCATGCCCAGAAGCTGAGATATGAATAGTATTAGTAGATTTGGATAGAAAACACTCTGCAGTTTCTAAAACGGTTTGAATTATGTCTGTAACTATAACATAACTTATTTGGCAGGCAAAACCCCGAGGACAAATCAGGTCCCATTGGTCCCATTGAAAAGGTCACTATCTTTTCAATGGGTTTTCATTAGGAATCCAGATTTCTAAAGGGACCTTCTTGCAGTTCCTATCGCTTCCACTGGATGTCAACAGTCTTTAGAAATTGGTTGAGGTTTTTCCTTGGAGACATGAAGAAGTAACACTGTTCAGAATGAGGGTAGAGGGAAGTGTACTCTTTGTTAGAGACTCGTGACCTGAAAGCTAGCTAAACTTTGTTTTCCTCCAGTATTGAACACAGATCATCCGGTCTTCAATTTTAATGATTATTTACATTACAAAATACCTAAAGTTGTATTACAAAAGTGGTTTGAAATGTTTGGACAAAGCTTACAGGTAACTTTGTAGTCATGTTTCGAGAATTGGAACCGGGATTTTTCTTGATCAAACACGTCAAATAAAAATGGACATTTGACGGAATTAATCGAACAAAAACGACCATTTGTGATGTTTATGGGACATTTTGAAGTGCCAACAGAAGTTCTTTCATAGGTAAAGGCATGAATTATATCTTTATTTCTGCGTTTTGTGTTGCGCCAGGAGGGTTGAAATATGATGGTCTGATGGTTTGTTTGCTTGCTTGGGTGCCGTCCTCAGATAATAGCATAGTTTGCTTTCACCGTAAAGCATTTTTGAAATCTGACACGTTGGCTGGATTCACAACAAGTGTAGCTTTAATTTGGTATATTGAATGTGTGATTTCATGGAAGTTAAATTTTTATAGTCATTTATTTGAAATTGGCGCTCTGCATTGTCACTGGATGTTGGCCAGTTGGGTCGCTACCATCCCACATATCCCAGAGAAGTTAAGGTCACAGTTATAATCATCTGCATGAACGTGCCTTAGGCATGCTGCAAGGAGGCATGATGACTGCAGATGTGGCCAGGGCAATAAATTGCAATGTCCGTACTGTGAGACATCTAAGAACGTGCTACAGGGAGACAGAACGGACAGCTGAATGTCCTCGCAGTGGCAGACCACGTGTAACAACACCTGCACAGGATCGGTACATCCAAACATCACACCTTGCGGGACAGGTACAGGATGGCAACAACAACGCACAATCCGTCCATCAGTGCTTAGACTGTCCGCAATAGGCCTGTTGTAAGGCAGGTCCTCATCGGCAACAAAGTCACCAATGGGCACAAACCCACCGTTGCTGGACCAGACAGGACCGGTCAAAAAGTGCTCTTCACTGACACGTCACGGATTTGTCTCACTAGGGGTGACGGTCGGATTCGAGTTTGTCGTCGAAAGGAATGAGCGTTACACCGAGGCCTGTACTCTGGAGCGGGATCGATTTGGAGGTGGATGGCCCATCATGGTCTGGGGCGGTGTGTCACAGCATCATCGGACTGAGCTTGTTGTCATTGCAGGCAATCTCAGTGCTGTGTGTTACAGGGAAGAAATCCTCCTCATGTGGTACCCTTCCTGCAGGCTCATCCTGGCCTGACTCTCCAGCATGACGCATTTTATGTGCGTGATTAGCTGCAAGACAGGAATGGCAGTGTTCTGCCATGGCCAGCGAAGAGCCCGGATCTCAATCCCATTAAGCACGTCTGGGAACTGTTGGATGTGAGGGTGAGGGCCATTCCCCCCAGAAATGTACAGGAACTTTCAGGTGCCTTGCTGGAAGAGTGGGATAACATCTCAAAGGAGGAGATGCACTGGAGTACTTAACCTTTTGCGTGTAGGGGGCAGTATTTTCATTTTTGGCAAAAAAACGTACCCATTTGAAACTGCCTATTTCTCTGCCCCAGAAACTAGAATATGCATATATACAGATTAGGATAGAAAACTCTAAAGTTTCCAAAACTGTAAAAATATTGTCTGTGTGTATAACAGAACTGATATTGCAGGCAAAAGCCTGAGGAAAATCCAATCAGGAAGTGCCTCTTATTTTGAAACCTCTCTGTTCCTATGCATGCCTATCCTCCATTTAAAGGGATATCAACCAGATTCCTTTTTCTATGGCTTCCCTAAGGTGTCAGTCTTTAGAACAACCTGAGGATTGATTATAAAAAACGTTTGACATGTTTCTGTGGACATGATGGATATTATTTGGAATATACGTCTGCATTGTGGTGACCGCTCGTTCCTGTGGATTTCTGAACATAACGCGACAAACAAACGTTGGTATTTTGGGTATAAAAATCATCTTTATGGAACAAAATGAACATTTGTTGTGTAACTGGGAGTCTCGTGAGTGAAAACATCCGAAGATCAAAGGTAAACTATTAATTTGATTGCTTTTCTGATTTTCGTGACCTAGCTACTTAATGCTTAGTGTACATAATGTTATGATATGCTATCGATAAACTTACAAACGGTATGATTGCTTTCGCTGTAAAGCATCACTTCAAAATCTGAGACAACAGGATTAACAAAAGGCTAAGCTGTGTTTTGCAATATTGCACTTGTGATTTCATGAATATGAATATGTTTTAGTAATATTATTTGCCTGTGGCGCTATGCTATTCAGCGGTTGCTGATGAAAATGATCCCGCTAAGGGAATGGGTAGCGTCAAGAAGTTAATGCAGCTGGTGGCCAAACCAGAAACTTGCTTGCTTTTTTGCGATTTTAGGTTGGGTTTCTATATAAGCACTTTGTGACATCTGCTGATGTAAAAAGGGCTTTATTAGTAAATGTGATTTGATTTGAGTCAATCTCAGTAAGAGTTGAGTCATTGTCAGTAGAGGTAAAGTCGTTCTCATTAACTTCTTATGGTATAGGGGACGCTTGCGTCCCACTTGGAAAAAGAACAGGGAAAATGCAGCGCGGCAAATTCAAATAATGATTTAAATATCAAACATTCATTAAATCACCCATGTAAGATACTCAAAGATACACTCGTTGTGAATCCAGCCAACATGTCCGATTTTAAAAAGCTTTTCGGCGAAAGCATAAGCTATTATTTGATGATAGCACAATGTCAACAAAGAGAGTAGCATATTTCAACCCTGCAGGCGCTACACAAAACGGTGAAATAAAATATAAAACATGCATTACCTTTGACGAGCTTCTTTTGTTGGCACTCCAATATGTCCCATAAACATCACAATTGGTCCTTTTGTTCAATTAATTCCGTCCATATATATCAGGTAGGAGGTAGGAGCAAGAGGTTAATTCCGTCCATATATATCAGGTAGGAGGTAGGAGCAAGAGGTTAATTCCGTCCATATATATCAGGTAGGAGGTAGGAGCAAGAGGTTAATTCCGTCCATATATATCAGGTAGGAGGTAGGAGCAAGAGGTTAATTCCGTCCATATATATCAGGTAGGAGGTAGGAGCAAGAGGTTAATTCCGTCCATATATCCAAAATGTCCATTTATTTGACGAGTTTGATCCAGAAAATAACAGCTGCCAAAAAACGCAACGTCACTACAGAATATTTCAAAAGTTGCCTATAAACTTTGGCAAAATAATTCAAACTACTTTTGTAAATACAACTTTAGGTATATTTAAACGTTAATAATCGATCAAATTGTAGACGGGGCTATCTGTGTTCAATACAGCAAGTAAACAAACCATGCTCCTTTTTAAGTCTTGCGCAACTCTCAATAGTGTAATGTTGTTCCAGGATGTGCTTCTTCTTCGTTGCACAAATGAATAACCTCAACCAAATTCCAAAGACTGGTGACATTCAGTGGACGCGAGAGGAACTGAAAACAGGTTCCTATGAAATATCCCTTGGCAAAGACAATTAAGGGAACATTCAGAGGCAAAAAAAGAAATCTGAACAATTAGTCCTCGGGGTTTTGCCTGCTACATAAGTTCTGTTATACTCAGACATGATTCAGAGTGTTTTCTATTCACATCTACTAATAATATGCATATGTTATATTTCTGGCATGAGTAGCAGGAATTAGAGATTGGGCACGTTATTTATCCAAAAGTGAAAATGCTGCCCCCTATACCTTGAGGTATAAAGAGGAGTTCTTTTCAGTAAGAGTTTATTCAGTCTCAGTAGGTCAGTCTGTGTCAGTAGGAGTTGAATCAGTAGAAGTTGAGTCGATCTCAGTGAGTTTTGCATCAGCCTCAGTCGGAATCCATTCACTCTCCAAGATCCCTTCTATTCTTTCCTCCTATACAAGATCCCTTAATTCATCCTTTCCTGCCTTCCTACATCCCTTTCTATCCTCACTCTGTTTCTTCACCCCCCTCTTGCTGTCCTAGCGGACTTTCTTCCAATCATTTCCTGGGGTATGACAGTTAAACTCATGAGGCATTTACATTCTTCAAGAATCAATGTTTAAGTGTTATAGCGATCCTCTCAATATGAGCCACGTTACAATTCCCACCAAGTGAGTTAACCCTATTGGCGCAATGTGTTTCCCTTAGACGAATATAGAATACCATTTAGCAGATGTTTTTATCCAAAGCAATTAACAGTAGTGAATACATACATTTTCAAATTTGTCTCCCATGGGAATCGAATCCACAAACCTTGTGTTGCAAGTGCCTTGCTATTAGGGTTGCACATTTTGGGGAAAATTCAGAGGTGGAAAATTACCGTGGGAATTAATGGGAATATATGCTTTTTGCATTGGATATATTTACCATATCATATGGAGACAGAAACATAAACCTTTTAAATTATCATAAGTAGACATAATTGCAAATGATTAAATCCTTCCAATAGAAATTTTAAAAACGATTTAGTTAGTAATTGATTTGGCTCTTCACATTGGATGATTTCACTGAAAAAGAAAATAAAGGGAATATTGAATGATCCCCAATGATCCATTGCATCTCCCAAAAACGTTTTCAACATACATCTGTAAATTCATAAAGCTTTGGTTGTCTTCCTCTCAGGCTTCCATGTCTTCTCCCTGGACCTGCTCAGATGGCTCAAATTTGCCAAGATGGCCACCAAATTTTCAACCCTTGTATTGGTCAACCTGTTGCATGCTTTGGTGTGTGTGTTCCCAAACAAGGACCAGTTGCGCTCTGAGGTTGCTGACGTTGGTGGGATTTGGAGGATGATGGAGGCAACAGGGGAAAGAGCCTCAGATCCACAAAGTCCCTTCCACCAGGTGGCTGATGAGATATGTTGGCACGACTGCCATATTGCATCTCCATCCCAAAGCTCTTGCTTGGAAGTGTATTTCACCAGACTGTCAAGAACCTTGTCCTTATCCAGGCCAAGGTGGCGAGACACGGTAGTGATGACACCATAGGATGATGAACCAGACAGGATGATCTTGCCAGCATACTTGCGGTCCAACATGTACGCTGAGGTGTGTATGGGCTTCAGGCAGAAGTCTTCATGCTTTTTGATGTATTTCAGAACTGCGGGTTCCTCTGCTTGGAGCAACAGTGAAGTGGGCAGGGCAGTACGGATTTCTTCTCTTACATCTGCAAGCAGAGTCTGAACATCAGGCAGGATGGCATTGTCTCCCTCAATCCGTGCAATGGCTACTGCTGTAGGTTTCAGGAGTTTCAGGCTGCTTACCACTCTCTCCCAAAATATATCATCCAGGAGGATCCTCTTGATGGGGCTGTCCATATCGGCAGACTGTGATATGGCCATTTCTTGGAGAGACTCCTTCCCCTCCAGGAAACTGTCAAACATGATGACAACACCACACCAACTGTTGTTGCTGGGCAGCTTCAATGTGGTGCTCTTATTCTTCTCACTTTGCTTGGTGAGGTAGATTTCTGCTATAACTTGATGACCCTTCACATACCTAACCATTTCCTTGGCTCTCCTGTAGAGTGTATCCATTGTTTTCAGTGCCATGATGTCCTTGAGGAGTAGATTATATGCATGAGCAGCACAGCAAATGGGTGTGATGTGAGGGTAGGACTTCTCCACTTTAGACCAAGCAGCCTTCATGTTTGCAGCATTGTCACCAGTGCAAATACCTTCTGTGGTCCAAGGTCATTGACTGCCTTCAGCTCATTCGCAATATAGAGACCGGTGTGTCTGTTGTCCCTTGTGTCTGTGCTCTTGTAGAATACTGGTTGAGGGATGGAGACTGTGTCGTTAATTATTCCTTGCCCACAAGCATTCGACAACCCATCAGAGATGATTGCAATACAGTCTGCTTTCTCTACAATTTGCTTGACCATCACTTGAACTCCGTTGAACTCCAGAAAATGTGTAGATAAAGCATGTCTGGTTGGAGGGGTGTATGCTGGGTGAAGAACATTCAGAAATCTCTTCCATTATACATTGCCTGTGAGCATCAGAGGTAAACCAGTTGCATACACAGCTCGAGCAAGACATTCATCAGCATTTCTCTGACTAGGTTCATCCATTGATTAAAACGTCTGATTCCAGGAGGACCATGAGCTGTTGCTATCGATAAAGTGTCTGATTCATCATTTTCACCTCAAATAGAAGTAGAGGGACTTTTGTCAAAGGTTGTTGTGAGTGCTGAGGGAACTTTATGCACCTGGCTGCATTCTTCACATATGATTTTGCACAGTATTTGCAAATGTACGCAGCTTTTCCATCTACATTTGCTGCAGTGAAATGTCTCCACACATCAGATACTGCCCATGGTATTTTCCTGTGAAGATTAGAAGTAAATGAGTTTTAAACTAATACAATTCCATGTACAGATAAATAGTTAAGTAGTTAGATTAAAACAACTCCTTTGTAAGATAAATGTTTTAAAATTAAACAAAATTAACGCTCCTCAAAATTAACGCAGGCTCAAGCAAGCTAAAACCCACATGGTAGCAAAAACTAACTAGCAGAAATTGTTAACAAGTTAGAATTGGTTTAAACACACTTTGCTTTAGGCTACTATTTACTAGTTCACAAAAAATCATCTATGTAATGTAAAATCTATTCACCCCACCCAGTATTATAATCAAAACTTACCAGAAAGCATGTAGTCCTTGGCTCAGACAGTGTAGTAGTGTGGGATCAATAGCATCTCATTAGTGTGCAAGATCTTGAGAATCAGCTGTACATGTGATGGAAGAATGCACTGTGCATGCAGAGGGTTGCAATTCTATTGAACTGGGGATAGTTTAACCAAAATATGCCACAAGATCTAGAATTGCCTTATGTGTATCCCACAAAAAGGTTAAATGTTTTAAGCTAACGTTTTTGATGAATTTAGGCAAAATTCCCCAAATTCCCAGGCTCAACTTCCCATTGAAAATTTCCGGGAAAATTCAGGAAATTTACCCCGAAAGTTTGCGACCCTTTGCAACCCTACTTGCTCTACCAACTGATCTACTTGGGAACTTTCATGAGGCTGCATTGAGACAATGACTTATCATTGACCAAAGCCCAGCTCATTTAATGTCTACCATTGTGTCGTTGAGTTGTCATAATGCTTCAGCAAATGTACATTATCCCAGGGGAGCTGGAAGACAATGTAAGTAACCTAATTAATGTCCCTCTTACTGTCCTGAATGCCTCTGCTGATCCTACAGCTATTGTACGCAGAAATCATGTGCCTATGAACCAGAGTTCTACTGTTAGCACGGAGGCAGTGTGCCATATCAGGAAGAGTTCTACTGTTAGCACAGAGGCAGTGTGCCATATCAGGAAGAGTTCTACTGTTAGCACAGAGGCAGTGTGCCATATCAGGAAGAGTTCTACTGTTAGCACAGAGGCAGTGTGCCATATCAGGAAGAGTTCTACTGTTAGCACGGAGGCAGTGTGCCATATCAGGAAGAGTTCTACTGTTAGCACGGAGGCAGTGTGCCATATCAGGAAGAGTTCTACTGTTAGCACGGAGGCAGTGTGCCATATCAGGAAGTCCACTGTGTGCAGCTCACTAACATATTTTTTTATTTATAGTTTTTATTTAACTAGGCAAGTCAGTTAAGAACAAGTTCTTATTTACAATGACTGCCTACCAAAAGGCAAACGGCCTCCTGTGGGGACGGGGCTTGGATTCGAAATAGGATACAAATATAGAACAATAAACACACCACGACAAGAGAGACACCACGACACTAGATAAAGAGAGACCTAAGAAAACAAGCTAGCATGGCAGCAATACATGACAACACAGCATGGTAGCAACACAACATGACAACATGGTAGGAACACAACATGGTACAAACATTATTGGGAACAGACAACAGCACAAAGGGTAAGAAGGTAGAGACAACAATACATCACACAAAGCAGCCACAACTGTCAGTAAGAGTGTTCATCATTGAGTCTTTGAAGAGATGGAGATAAGTGTATAAATGGAGATAAAAGTTTGAGCGTTTTTTGCACCTCGTTCCAGTCGCTCGCAGCAGCGAACTGAAAAGAGGAACGACCCAGGGCTAAATAACCTGAGCATGTCTACATCTGCTAAGATTCCCAGTAAAGCAACAAAAACAATCAAGCATCCCAGAAAAGTGTTAAAAATATCCCACAATAACATATGTATCTTAAGAAACAAGATTCACGAAATCAATAATTTGCTAGTAACACATCACATTCATATCTCTGAAGCTCTCTTATATGATATATTTGATGATACAGTGGTAGCAATACATGGTTATAACATCTACAGGAAATACAAAAATGCCAAAGGTGGAGGTGTGGCCATTTTATATTCAGAGCCACATTCCTATAAAGCTTAGAGAGGATCTCATGTTATAAGACTTCCGGCGCCGAGAGAGATGGCTGCCTCGCTTCGCGTTCCTAGGAAACTATGCAGTTTTTTTATGTGATATTTCTTACGTTGGTACCCCAGGTCATCTTAGGTTTCATTACATACAGTCGGGAAGAACTAATGAATATAAGAGCAATGTCAACTCACCATCAGTACGACCAGGAATATGACTTTCCCGGTGCGGATCCTGTGTTCTGCCTTTCACCCAGGACAACAGATTGGATCCCAGCCTGCGACCCAAAACAAAGACGTCGTAAAAGAGGGAAACGAAGCGGTCTTCTGGTCAGGCTCCGGAGACGGGCACATCGCGCACCACTCCCTAGTATACTTTTCGCCAAAGTCCAGTCTCTTGACAACAAGGTTGATGAAATCCGAGCAAGGGTAGCATTCCAGAGGGACATCAGAGACTAACGTTCTTTGCTTCACGGAAACATGGCTCACTTGAGAGACGCCAACGGAATCGGTGCAGCCAGCTGGTTACTCCACGCATCGCGCCGACAGAAACAAACATCTTTCTGGTAAGAAGAGGGGCGGGGGCGGGGGCGTATGCCTTATGGTTAACGAGACGTGGTGTGTTCACAACAACATACAGGAACTCAAGTCCTTCTGTTCACCTGATTTAGAATTCCTCACAATCAAAAGTCGACCGCATTATCTACCAAGGGAATTCTCTTCGATTATAATCACAGCCGTATATATTCCCCCCCAAGCAGACACATCGATGGCTCTGAACAAACTTTATTTGACTCTTTGCAAACTGGAAACCACATATCCTGAGGCTGCATTCATTGTAGCTGGGGATTTTAACAAGGCTAATCTGACAACAAGACTCCCAAAATTGTATCAGCATATCGATTGCGCAACCAGGGCTGGTAAATCCTTGGATCATTGCTATTCTAACTTCCGCGATGCATATAAGGCCCTGCCCCGCCCTCCTTTCGGAAAAGCTGACCACGACATTTTGTTGCTCTCTGCCTACAGACAGAAGCTAAAACAAGAAGCTCCCGCGCTGAGGTCTGTTCAACGCTGGTCCGACCAATCTGATTCCACGCTCCAAGACTGCTTCCATCACGTGGATTGGGACATGTTCCGTATTGCGGCTAACAACATCATTGACGAATACGCTGATTCGGTGCGAGTTCATTAGAACGTGCATTGAAGATGTCGTTCCCATAGCAACGATTAAAACATTCCCAAACCAGAAACCGTGGATTGATGGCAGCATTCGCGTGAAACTGAAAGCGCGAACCACTGCTTTTAATCAGGGCAAGGTGACCGGAAAAATTACTGAATACAAACAGTGTAACTATTCCCTCCGCAAGGCAATCAAACAAGCTAAGCGTCAGTATAGAGACAAAGTAGAGTCACAATTCAATGGCTCAGACACAAGAGGTATGTGGCAGTGTCTACAGTCAATCACGGATTACAAAAAGAAAACCAGCCCCGTCACGGACCAGGATGTCTTGCTCCCAGGCAAACTAAATAACTTTTTTGCCCACTTTGAAGACAATACAGTACCACTGACACGGCCCGCAACCAAAACATGCGGACTCTACTTCACTGCAGCCGAGGTGAGTAAAACATTTAAACGTGTTAACCCTCGCAAGGCTGCAGGCCCAGACGGCATCCCCAGCCGCGCCCTCAGAGCATGCGCAGACCAGCTGGCAGTTGTTTTACGGACATATTCAATCAATCCTTATCCCAGTCTGCTGTTCCCATATGCTTCAAGAGGGCCACCACTGTTCCTGTTCCCAAGAAAGCTAAGGTAACTGAGCTAAATGACTACCGCCCCGTAGCACTCTCTTCCGTCATCATGAAGTGCTTTGAAAGACTAGTCAAGGACCATATCACCTCCACCCTACCTGACACCCTCGACCCACTCCAATTTGCTTACCGCCCAAATAGGTCCACAGACGATGCAATCTCAACCACACTGCACACTGCCCTAACCCATCTGGACAAGAGGAATACCTATGTGAGAATGCTGTTCATTGACTACAGCTCAGCATTTAACACCATAGTACCCTCAAAACTCGTCATCAAGCTCTAGACCCTGGGTCTCGACCCCGTCCTGTGCAACTGGGTACTGGAATTCCTGACGGGCCGCCCCCAGGTGGTGAGTGTAGATATCATCTCCACCCCGCTGATCCTCAGCACTGGAGGCTGAAGAAATTTGGCTTGTCACCAAAAACACTCAAACTTCTACAGATGCACAATCGAGAGCATCCTGTCGGTCTGTATCACCGCCTGGTACGGCAACTGCTCCGCCCACAACCGTAAGGCTCTCCAGAGGGTAGTGAGGTCTGCACAATGCATCACCGGGGGCAAACTACCTGCCCTCCAGGACACCTACACCACCCGATGTCACAGGAAGGCCATAAAGATCATCAAGGACCACAACCACCCGAGCCACTGCCTGTTCACCCCGCTATCATCCAGAAGGCGAGGTCAGTACAGGTGCATCAAAGCTGGGACCGAGAGACTGAAAAACAGATTCTATCTCAAGGCCATCAGACTGTTAAACAGCCACCACTAACATTGAGTGACTGCTGCCAACACACTGACTCAACTCCAGCCACTGCATCTACTGCATCTTTATGTAATACATGTATCACTAGCCACTTTAAACTATGCCACTTTGTTTACATACCCTACATTACTCATCTCATATGTATATACTGTACTCGATACCATCTACTGCATCTTGCCTATGCCGTTGTGTACCATCACTCATTCATATATCTTTATGTACATATTCTTTATCCCTTTACACTTGTGTGTATAAGGTAGTCGTTTTGGAATTGTTAGGTTAGATTACTCGTTGGTTATTACTGCATTGTCAGAACTAGAAGCACAAGCATTTCGCTACACTCGCATTAACATCTGCTAACCATGTGTATGTGACAAATACATTTGATTTTGATGATACTATTGAAGTAATATGGCTACAGGTCCAACTGCCCCACCCAAAAGGAAGCTGCTCTAGACCACCAAGTGCTAACATCAGCATCTGAATAATGTGTGAAATGCTTGATACTGTATATCATCTGGGTGATTTAAATATTGACTGGCTTTCTTCAGGCTGCCCACTCAAGAGAATATTTCAAACTGTAACCAGTGCCTTCAACCGTGTCCAGGTTATCAGTCAACCTACCAGGGTAGTTACAAACAGCACAGGAATGAAACCATCAACATGTACTGATCACATCTTTACTGACGCTGCAGAAATTTGCTTGAAAGCAGTATCCAAATCCATCGGATGTAGTGATCACAATACAGTAGTTCCAAAGGCCTAATATAGTGTATGAGGTCATACAAAAAGTTTTGTCGTGATTCGTATGTTGTTGATGTACATTTGTTGGTCTGTGGCATGTAATGAGAAGCAACCAGATGCTGCACTGGACATATTTATGAAATGGTCATGTTTCACCTGTTCCTGTCTCCAGCCCCTCTAGGTGTTGCTTATTTTCCATAGTTTCCTGTCTCTCTGTGCCAGTTTGTCTTGTATGTTAGTCAAGTCAACGAGTGTGTTTATTCTCTTCTTGATATAGTCTTCCCGGTTTTGACCCCTGCCTGACTCTGGACTACTTTCCCGCCTGCCTGATCATCCTGCCTGCCCTGACCTTGATTCTGCCTGCCCTTCGGTACCCTTTGGACTCTAAACTGGTTTTGACCCCTTTGCCTGTCCACAACCATTCTATTGCCTCGCCCTATTGGATTAATAAATATTGTAAGACTCCCACCATCTGCCTCCCGTGCCTGCATCTGGGTCTCGCCTTGTGTCATGATAGAAATTGCTTATCCCAGCATGCACCCATTAAGAAAATGACTGTAAAAATGATTAAATCCCCGTGGATTGATGAGGAATTGAAAAATTGTATGGTTGAGAGGGATGAGGCAAAAGGAATGGCAAATAAGTCTGACTGCACAACCGATTGGAAAATGTACTGCAAATCATGTGACTAAACTGAATAAAAATAAACTACACTATGAAACAAAGACACATGACATAAAGAATGATAGTAAAAAGCCTTGGAGCACATTACATTTTATTTTACATTAAATGAGGCAAAAGGCAAAAAGGCAAACTCCGCTCCATCATTCATTGAATCGGATGGTTCATTCATTACAGAACCCACTGATATTGCCAACTACTTTAGACATTTTTTTCACTGGAAAGATTAGCAAACTCACGTATTACATGCCAGCAACAAAACGCTGACACTACACATCCAAGTATATCTGACCAAATGATGAAAGACAAGCATTGTACTTTTGAATTCCGTAAAGTGAGTGTGAAAGAGGTGAAAAAAATTGTCTCTCAACAATGACACGTTAACTGTCTAACAGTACACAGAGGGTGTTCCTTAATGGAAGCCTCTCCAACATAATCCAGGTAGAATCAGGAATTGCCCCTTACTTTTTTCAATCTTTAGTAATGACATGACACGCTTTGAGTAAAGCCAGTGTGTCTATGTATGAGGATGACTCAACGCTACACACATCATTACTAAAGTGAGTGCAAACAATGCAACACTTAAAGAGACTACTTGGGACAAATCATTCACTAAACATCAACAAAATCTTGTAATAAATAAAGTGGAGGAGAGATCGACTTACTCACTACTTGTTTTTGTGTTGACATGCTGAATGCACTGAGGTGTCTTTAACCTACTGTCACACAGCTCAGACACCCATGCATACCCCACAAGACATGCCACCAGAGGTCTCTTAACAATCCCCAAGTCAAGAACAGACTATGAGCGGTGCACAGTACTATATAGAGCCATTGCTTCATGGAACCCTATTCCACTTCAGATATCTGATGCAAGCAGTAGAATGAGATTATTATTTTTATTTTTTAAATACACCTTATTGAACAGCGGCGGACTGTGAAGAAACATACACACAGGCACAGACACAAGCTTACACCTACATGATAAGACAGGCACTCTACACACGCACACATGGATTTTGTATTGTAGATAACGTTGAAGTCGGAAGTTTACATACACTTAGGTTGGAGTCGATAAAAGTCGTTTTTCAACCACTCAACACATTTCTTGTTAACAAAATTATAGTTTGGGCAAATCGGTCAGGAATCTACTTTGTGCATGACACAAGTCATTTTTCCAACAATTGTTTACAGACAGATTATTTCACTGTATCACAATTCCAGTGGGTCAGAAGTTTATATACACTAAGTTGACTGTGCCATTAAACAGTTTGGACAATTCCACAAAATGATGTCATGGCTTTAGAAGCTTCTGATAGGCTAATTGACATCATGTGAGTGAATTGGAGGTGTGCCTGTGGATGTATTTCAAGGCCTACCTTCAAACTCAGTGCCTCTGCTTGTCATCATGGGAAAATCAAGAGAAATCAGCCAAGCCCTCAGAAAAAAATTGTAGACCTCCACAAGTCTGGTTCATCCTTGGGATCACGCAGCTGTCATACTGCTCAGGAAGTAAACACGTTCTGTCTCTTAGAGATGAACATACTTTGGTGCGAAAAGTGCAAATCAATCCCAGAACAACAACAAAAGGACCTTGTGAAGATGCTGGAAAAGGCACAAAAGTATCTATATCCACAGTAAAACTGGTCCTATAGCGACATAACCTGAAGGCCGCTCAGCAAGGAAGAAGCCACTGCTCCAAAACAGCCATATTTTTTTAAATTTATTTTTTTTAAGTCCTCTGGTCTGTTGAAACAAAAATAGAACTGTTTGGCCATAATCACCATCGTTATGTTAGGAGGAAAAAGGGGGATGCTTGCAAGCTGAAGAACACCATCCCAACCGTGAAGCATGCCGGTGGCAGCATCATGTTGTGGGGGTGCTTTGCTGCAAGAGGGACTGGTGCACTTCACAAAATAGATGGCGTCATGAGATAGGAAATTGATGTGGATATATTGAAGCAACATCTCAAGACATCAGTCAGGAATTTAAAGCTTGGTCGCAAATGGGTCTTCCAAATGGACAATGACCCCACAAGCATACTTCCAAAGTTGTGGCAAAATGGCTTAAGGACCACAAAGTCAAGGTATTTAAGTGGCCATCACAAAGGCCTGACCTCAATCCTATAGAAAATTAGTGGGCAGAACTGAAAAAGAGACAAACCTGACTCAGTTACTTACAAAGCATGTACAGGTCTGTCATTTGTATCATAAGGACACTTCAACTGTGAGAGACAGAATCTAAAACAAAACTCCAGAAAATCACATTGTATGATTTTTAAGTAATTAATTTGCATTTTATTACATACATATTAATATATAAGAATACAAATACCAACCCGTTGTAGAATAAAGTTAACCATTTTGAAAAGTCAGCCAGTTGTCATTGGTTAAAGAAACAGATATGAAATGCAACACGACTGCTAACCAGGGACAGATTGGGACCAGCCCCCCCCCCCATTAGACAGGCCCACTGGGCTAATGATGAGCCAGCCTATCTTGCATTTGCCTGAATTGCCCTATGGCCAGTCTGTTTCTGATGCCAGCTGCTAAAATGCTTTCTACTAACTGCTGGGTGGCTCAGTAAACTACAACTGTTCTGGTAGAAAGAGATGATTTATGTGAAGTTCAATATTTATGACTCACTTAACTTCTCTAAGCACCGCACATTAGCTTTCCATCATTAGCTATCTAGAAAACCAGACAACGGATGACACCCATGAACAAATTACCTTTTGTGAAGCCATTAACGTGGTTGACATGTAGTCATCTGAGTTTGTGTGTGTGTGTGTGTGTATGTGCACGTGTGTGTGTGTGTGTGTGTGAGTGCTTGTTTGAGTGCTTGTTTGAGTGTACGTGCATGTGTGCGTGTCTGTAGGTGTGTGTTCAGTGAAATGTCTGACCAATTGATCTTCATATTCCAACAAATCCCTCATGCCATCACCGCACTTCAACCGCACTTCAACCGAGTACTTGATGTGGTAATGGAAATCCATTACATTGAGAGCCTATTAAAAGTTAATTCCTGGAGGCTGTCTATTGCTGTGTGTTCTAATGGGCACCATTTATTTCATAGTACCTGACGATTCTTCTAGTGACAATCATTGGCGATCATTACAAATGGATTGAATGCATATCAGGCTTAGCTCATGATCTAAACGGCACAGACTCGCGTAGCTGTTTAGCTATACCCGAAATGGCGTTAAATGATATTTCTGAAACTTTAGCACAAAGGCGAAAGATATTATTTGACTTTTTGAGACATCCAGACACAATTCTACAATCATTATGCACCCATTCAGTTCATATAATTCATTAATCGAGTCATACATTTTACAAGGGCTAACTTTACCATAGTCGTGGGCAAAATTTTTGAGAGTGACACAAATATTAATTTTCACAAGTCTGCTGCCTCAGTTTGTATGATGGCATTTTGCATATACTCCAGAATGTTATGAAGAGGGATCAGATGAATTGCAATTAATTGCAAAGTCCCTCTTTGCCATGCAAATGAACTGAATCCCCAAAATACATTTTCACTGCCTTTCAGCCCTGCCACAACAGGACCAGCTGACATCATGTCAGTGATTCTCTCGTTAACACAGGTGTGAGTGTTGGCGAGGACAATGCTAGAGATCACTCGGTCATGCTGATTGAGTTTGAATAACAGACTGGAAGCTTCAAAAGGAGGGTGGTGCTTGGAATCATTGTTCTTCCTCTGTCAACCATGGTTACCTGCAAGGAAACACGTGCCATCATCATTGCTTTGCACAAAAAGGCAAAGATGTTGCTACAGTAAGATTGCACCTAAATCAACAATTTATCGGATCATCAAGAACTTCAAGGAGAGCGGTTCAATTGTTGTGAAGGCTTCAGGCCGCCCAAGAAAGTCCAGCAAGCTCCAGGACTGTCTCTTAAAGTTGATTCAGCTATGGGATCGGGGCACCACCAGTACAGAGCTTGCTCAGGAATGGCAGCAGGCAGGTGTGAGTGCATCTGCACGCACAGTGAGGCGAAGACTTTGAGGATGGCCTGGTGTCAAGAAGGGCAGCAAAGAAGCCTCATCTCTCCAGGAAAAACCTCAGGGACAGACTGATATTCTGCAAAAGGTACAGGGATTGGACTGCCGAGGAACGGGGTAAAGTCATTTTCTCAGATGAATCCCCTCTCCGATTGTTTGGGGCCTCCGGAAAATAGCTTGTCCGGAGAAGACAAGGTGAGCGCTACCATCAGTCCTGTGTCATGCCAACAGTAAAGCATCCTGAGACCAATCATATGTGGGGCTGCTTCTCAGCCAAGGGAGTGGGCTCACTCACAATTTTGCCAAAGAATAAAGCCATGAATAAAGAAGGGTATCAACATATCTTCCGAGAGCAACTTCTTCCAACCATCCAGGAACAGTTTGGTGACAAACAATGCAGCATGATGGAGCACCTTGCCTTAAGGCAAAAGTGATAACTATGTGGCTCGGGGAACAAAACATCGATATTTTGGGTCCATGGCCAGTAAACACCCCAGACCTTAATCCTCAAGAGGTGGGTGGACAAACAAAACCCCACAAATTCTGACAAACTACAAGCATTGATTATGCAAGAACGGGCTGCCATCAGTCAGGATGTGGTCCAGAAGTTAATTGACAGCATGCCAGGGCAGATTGCAGAGGTCTTATTATAAATATTGACTCTTTGCATCAACTTCATGTAATTGTCAATAAAAGCCTTTGACACTTATGAAATGCTTGTAATTATACTTCAGTATTCCACAGTAACACCTGACAAAAAAATCTAAAGACACTGAAGCAGCAAACTTTGTGGAAATTAATATTTGTGTCATTCTCAAAACCTTTGGCCACGACTGTACATCAAGCCACATATGCCTGTTTTTGACTCAGACACATTGCCCTAGGCCTAGACATACAAAAAAAAAATAAAGAAAACCTACATTTATGTAAATGACCAGCTTCAGAAGATGTGTGACTACCGTTTAGATCAAAACAACCAAAACCTGTATGATAGCAGCAGCATACTGTATCTTCTACCAAAAAATAGGTAATACTTTGTCACTAAGTTAGATCTCTCACAACGATCAATTTGCGCAAAATAACAAGAGTTCTATGACCAACAAAAATGTGTTAAAAATCAAGGGAAGCGGTTTTGTGAGGCCTGGCGATTGAAAATGTAAGTCTCTAAAGTGAGAGGGATGAAGGGAGCCGAGTGAGGACGGGAAAGGAGAGAACAGATGAATAATGACTTCCCAGTGGCACAGTATACATGATGGGTAGCCTCCTGATGGCTTCTCTTTGATGACATTGGAAGCAAAGATGTGTCTTTCAGAATACTACTCCCTAGTGTTCTTATCTCTATCTGTGCAGGGCTGCTCCAACAACTACACCACATCCTGTAGAACACAACGCCCGTCAGGGAAGAGCCAATCAGACTGCAATGCACACTGTAGCTGTCAAAAGCAATCCAATCAGCCAAATAACTGTCAAAGACCAGCCAATCAAAAGAAAAAGAGACAACAATATCAGTCCAATAAACTAGCAGAGCCTGCAAATAAATCTCAACTTTCAGCAAAAATGGAAACATAATAATGCCCGTGTCAAATAAATGTAGAGCATACTAACAATAGTTTCAGTCATTGAGCACAAGCATGGCAAAGGCTGCGTTTAGACAGCCCAATTCTGATATTTTTTTCTTCTTCACTAATTGGCCTTTTGACCAATCAGATCAGCTCTGAAAAAGATCCCCTATTGTTGCATTATATCAACAACATCAACAGAGCATTTCCAGACACTGAAGTCAGGAGGACTTCGAGTTCGATATCAGCCAGACTACTGTTAAGTCAGCACCTCTATTCAGAACACTATCTTCATTTGATTTCATGATTCAGCTCCTAACATTTGTTTGTCTTTCTACCCCAGGTTATGTTACCATGGTTGTAAATAGCTTCCCTTCGTGTCTTCTTTCTTTCACAACCACAGATCTGAGCAAACGTGGTTGGTGGCAACATTATGCTGCAAATGCATCCCGTCCTTCCTATCGAAGGAGGTAAATAAAAAAGGCAGGCAGGAAAACTCAATGTAAAGCACTACCACAACAACACATCCACTATTGCATTGTTTCTCAGCACAAAACAAAGAACTAGACAATTAGTAACCAACTGGTAAACATGTGTGTTGGTGCGCTTCTCACCGATGTGGCGGGAAACACTGGCCACCTCAGTTTGCAGTGGTGAATAGCAGGTTGTGTCACACAAAATGCAAGCTCTTTAAGGTGAAAGCCTTGTGGCAGTGGCTTTCGCCGTAATATATATAATAATATAATAATAAGAAATGCCATTTAGCAGACGCTTTTATCCAAAGCGACTTACAGTCATGTGTGCATACATTCTACGTATGGGTGGTCCCGGGGATCGAACCCACTACCCTGGCGTTACAAGCGCCATGCTCTACCAACTGAGCTACAGAAGGACCCCTGCCGTGAAGAGCCAATAGAGAGGGAGAGGCATGAAAAAGGGTGTGGAGAGTCAGAGTCGCTCAGACGACATCGGTAGACAGTGAAAGGGGAAAGGAATCTTATTTCACAACTTGGGGACATTCTTGTAGCTATAGATACGGAGTTGTATAGGGATGCTTTGCGTGGAGAAGCAAATGAGATCGAACGTAGACAAACAAAATGTAAGGATAAATCTAACAATTGTTATCAGAAAATATCCGTAAATTACCAGTAAATATTACAAGCATTTCGTTACACCCGCAATAACAACATCTGCTAACCATGTGTATATGGCCAATAGAATGTGATAGTATGAAAAACTATTTATGTGCTGCCACTCCATAAGGGCGGGGATAGTAGAGATCTTGATCATTATCGTCCCATCTCCTGGCTTTCACGTCTAACCAAGATTCTGTTATTTTATTGAACAAGTTGTCCTCGATTGGCCTGCGCTCTGACACCTGCTCTTGGTTTCCTGATTATCTGAGTGACAGAACTCAGGCCATCGTAATTGATGGGTTTAAGTCCATATTTCTTGAAGAAAATAAAAGGTGTTCCACAGGGGTCCGATACTAGGACCTGTTCTCTTCACTATTTACATAAATGCTATTGGTCAATCTGTAAGAAAAAAAAAATCTACATGTGAATGATGCTATTACGTACTGTGGCGTACAACAGGTCAGCCACCAGGGGGAGACTCGTCGAGGCCTGGTAACAGATGGAGTCATGAGACAATGGCTCCCCCTGGTGGACGTGCCAGGTCACGACCGGCCCTCCGGCCAGGACTAATTGGGGTTAGTGAGTATTCAAGGGCTGATTTCTCACCAGCTGTACGAGTCCCATAAATCTGCCAGAAGGGCAGCACACAGGGGAGACATTAAAGGGAGGAAAAGATTCCCGTATAGTTGGGGACGGTACCAGATGTAACAGGAGTGAGTTCCGTTTTTGATCCCCACAAGATACAGCAAGACCCGGAGCCCAGAAGACGGTATCCCTGTATATAATATAATAATAATAATATAATATGTATATATTTATGTTTGTCTGTGCAATATGTGTTGTATGTGTTGTGCTGTATTTTGTTTTATATTGTATTAGATTGATGTATTTTATATGCAGGGCTCCCTGCAAGAGACACTCAATGGTGATCCAATACAAATTGAAACAGCTCCAAGCCATTTCTTAAAAGTGACGCCAACAGCGTGCTCATAATGTATGCCAAGGCAGTGATATTGAGATTTGTTTCCTGGATTTTTTTAAGACAACCTACTGTCTTGTGTACAAAATGGCATCGGTGACATGACAAGCATGTAATTGCACTGTCGCAATAAGGCAGGGTGTCGGAGAGTAGCCATTTAAACTACTCTTGTGTGTATAACAAGTACAGAAACAAGAGAACATGTACTTTTGCGCGCGCGCACACACACACACACACACACACCACGTTCTTACCCCAGCAGCATGTTCAGCCAGCTCAGACTCTCAACCACGCTTGAAAACAGACAAACTTAACGGAGGAAGAGGGGGTGAGAGCCCCGGAGGGTAAAAAAAAAAAATCACACGAGGGAAAACTTCAGCCCACAGCGAGAGACAACATAAAAGACACATCAAGTTGCAGCAGAAGAGCCTTTGATATGCAAAGACAGAGCCTTTTCAAATGACTGTTCCTGACAGCATCTCATTGTGTGAGAAACAAAGGAGTCAGATCTCAGCAGGAATAACATCCCATTGAATTTAAACGCGGCCATGACGGCTACATCATGAAAACCGTCCTCCACAGAGGTACAGTACAGTAAAGCCACTGTTGAATAATATAATCTTCTGCATAGAACTTGTACATTCAATGTGCAAAGTGGAATACTTGACACTTGATGTTCTCTCCTATTATGACAGTATGGGGTCGTTCTGTATTCTCACCATGCGTCCCTCTGTTCAATTGAGCTTAAGGCTGGTCTAGTGTGTAACGCCGCCTGCGTGGGTAGGAATCCCAGCCTCACCGCTACTCTACATCTCCCTCCCTCAGTCTCCCTTTTCTTTTCAGTCTATCAATAAAATACTCAGAGATCTCCTTACAGTTGGTAGTTCTTACATACTGGCCCCATCAGCATAGAATGTGTGTGGCATATCTCTAACAAGTGACCACCTGTATGCTAAGACCGATATGTATGATAATGATAATATAAGCCTTTAATGCATGATGTAATAGTAGATTATATGGGGGATATGAGCAGGTGGCAACAGCTAGATCTACTGTAGATCAGATTCAATTGATGTTTAGCCGCTGAACAGACAGAACGGCCCGACGCAGATGTGCAAGAGCCAGTAAACTGCCGGTGTGTGTGTGCACGCGCGTGCGTGCTTGGGCGTACACTGAGGAGTAGCTGGATTACATTTTTGCAATCTTCTTCATTATTCATGCAACAAATGGGCCAGTCAAGCGAAACAATGACATACTGGAACCCCAGCATTGAGTTGCAGCCAGGTGAACCTCCATAGGGTATTACAGGACTACATGTTTAACATGACATACTGGAACCCCAGCATTGAGTTACAGCCAGGTGAACCTCCATAGGGTACTACAGGACTACATGTTTAACATGACATACTGGAACCCCAGCATTGAGTTACAGCCAGGTGAACCTCCATAGGGTATTACAGGACTACATGTTTAACATGACATACTGGAACCCCAGCATTGAGTTACAGCCAGGTGAACCTCCATAGGGTATTACAGCACTACACATGTGGAACATGACAGCCAGGTGAACTGGAACCCCGGCATTGAGTTACAGCCAGGTGAACCTCCATAGGGTACTACAGGACTACATGTGTAACATGACATACTGGAACCCCAGCATTGAGTTACAGCCAGGTGAACCTTCATAGGGTACTACAGGACTACATGTTTAACATGACATACTGGAACCCCAGCATTGAGTTACAGCCAGGTGAACCTCCATAGGGTATTACAGGACTACATGTTTAACATGACATACTGGAACCCCAGCATTGAGTTACAGCCAGGTGAACCTCCATAGGGTACTACAGGACTACATGTTTAACATGACATACTGGAACCCCAGCATTGAGTTACAGCCAGGTGAACCTCCATAGGGTACTACAGGACTACATGTTTAACATGACATACTGGAACCCCAGCATTGAGTTACAGCCAGGTGAACCTCCATAGGGTACTACAGGACTACATGTTTAACATGACATACTGGAACCCCAGCATTGAGTTACAGCCAGGTGAACCTCCATAGGGTATTACAGCACTACACATGTAACATGACATACTGGAACCCCAGCATTGAGTTACAGCCAGGTGAACCTCCATAGGGTATTACAGGACTACACATCATGACATACTGGAACCCCGGCATTGAGTTACAGCCAGGTGAACCTCCATAGGGTACTACAGCACTACATGTTTAACATGACATACTGGAACCCCAGCATTGAGTTACAGCCAGGTGAACCTCCATAGGGTATTACAGGACTACACATCATGACATACTGGAACCCCAGCATTGAGTTACAGCCAGGTGAACCTCCATAGGGTATTACAGGACTACATGTTTAACATGACATACTGGAACCCCAGCATTGAGTTACAGCCAGGTGAACCTCCATAGGGTATTACAGGACTACATGTTTAACATGACATACTGGAACCCCAGCATTGAGTTACAGCCAGGTGAACCTCCATAGGGTATTACAGCACTACATGTAACATGACATACTGGAACCCCAGCATTGAGTTACAGCCAGGTGAACCTCCATAGGGTACTACAGGACTACATGACATACTGTAACATGACATACTGGAACCCCTGGAAGCATTGAGTTACAGCCAGGTGAACCTTCATAGGGTAGTTACAGGACTACATGTTTAACATGACATACTGGAACCCCAGCATTGAGTTACAGCCAGGTGAACCTCCATAGGGTATTACAGCACTACATGTTTACCATGACATACTGGAACCCCAGCATTGAGTTACAGCCAGGTGAACCTCCATAGGGTATTACAGCACTACACGTCATGACATACTGGAACCCCAGCATTGAGTTACAGCCAGGTGAACCTCCATAGGGTATTACAGGACTACATGTTTAACATGACATACTGGAACCCCAGCATTGAGTTACAGCCAGGTGAACCTCCATAGGGTACTACAGGACTACATGTTTAACATGACATACTGGAACCCCAGCATTGAGTTACAGCCAGGTGAACCTCCATAGGGTATTACAGGACTACATGTTTAACATGACATACTGGAACCCCAGCATTGAGTTACAGCCAGGTGAACCTCCATAGGGTACTACAGGACTACATGTTTAACATGACATACTGGAACCCCAGCATTGAGTTACAGCCAGGTGAACCTCCATAGGGTACTACAGCACTACACGTCATGACATACTGGAACCCCAGCATTGAGTTACAGCCAGGTGAACCTCCATAGGGTACTACAGGACTACATGTTTAACATGACATACTGGAACCCCAGCATTGAGTTACAGCCAGGTGAACCTCCATAGGGTATAACATACAGCACTACAGCCAGGTGAACCTCCATGTAACATGACATACTGGAACCACGTCATGACATACTGGAATCCCAGCATTGAGTTACAGCCAGGTGAACCTCCATAGGGTACTACAGGACTACATGTTTAACATGACATACTGGAACCCCAGCATTGAGTTACAGCCAGGTGAACCTCCATAGGGTACTACAGCACTACACGTCATGACATACTGGAACCCCAGCATTGAGTTACAGCCAGGTGAACCTCCATAGGGTATTACAGCACTACACGTCATGACATACTGGAACCCCAGCATTGAGTTACAGCCAGGTGAACCTCCATAGGGTACTACAGCACTACACGTCATGACATACTGGAACCCCAGCATTGAGTTACAGCCAGGTGAACCTCCATAGGGTATTACAGGACTACATGTTTAACATGACATACTGGAACCCCAGCATTGAGTTGCAGCCAGGTGAACCTACTGGAACCCCCATTGAGTTACAGCCAGGTGAACCTCCATAGGGTATTACAGGACTACATGTTTAACATGACATACTGGAACCCCAGCATTGAGTTACAGCCAGGTGAACCTCCATAGGGTATTACAGGACTACATGTTTAACATGACATACTGGAACCCCAGCATTGAGTTACAGCCAGGTGAACCTCCATAGGGTACTACAGCACTACATGTCATGACATACTGGAACCCCAGCATTGAGTTACAGCCAGGTGAACCTCCCTAGGGTATTACAGGACTACATGTTTAACATGACATACTGGAACCCCAGCATTGAGTTACAGCCAGGTGAACCTCCATAGGGTATTACAGGACTACATGTTTAACATGACATACTGGAACCCCAGCATTGAGTTACAGCCAGGTGAACCTCCATAGGGTATTACAGGACTACATGTTTAACATGACATACTGACATACACTGTGAACCTCCAGCATTGAGTTACAGCCAGGTGAACCTCCATAGGGTATTACAGGACTACACGTCATGACATACTGGAACCCCAGCATTGAGTTACAGCCAGGTGAACCTCCATAGGGTACTACAGGACTACATGTTTAACATGACATACTGGAACCCCAGCATTGAGTTACAGCCAGGTGAACCTCCATAGGGTATTACAGGACTACACGTTTAACATGAGTTTTTTTTTTTAACTGCCTGGAACGATCCAATCAGACAGAGCACCCTCCGGGACCAACAAGACAGTGCCACAGATTTATTACAGACACTCCTTTCTGGTTCGACTGAATTCAACACTTATTCTAATATTCAAATCTGGATACATATCGAGCTGAGACTGATTGTAACATTGTGGACCATATTCTGAGGCAAAAGAATGACTGATTCAGACCACAATAACACACAATCAAAATACACTGCCAAAATGGTCAACGGGTGTGGTTAAATCACATTTCCTCGCCTGTTAACGCTCACAATGACATGGTCACATGGTCCACTTACGTTCTGGTGATTCATATACACACACACACACACGATGTAGTTCATGGCTAAAGCCACACGGTACAGCAGTTCACTTTCATTCTGTCTGTCCATTCTCACAAACAAGTTCCCACAATACATGGCTCGCACCGCATGGTCATGTGTACCACCACATATAACTTCTTCCACATTTTGTTGCGTTGTAGCCTGAATGTAAAATAGATTGAGACTTTGTGTCACTGGCCTACACAGGTCCCATAATGTCAAAGTGGAATTATGTTTTTAGCAAATGTTACAAATTAAGCTGAAATGTCTTGGGGCGGAAGGGTAGCCCAGTGGTTAGAGCGTTGGACTAGTTAACCGAAAGGTTGCAAGTTCAAATCCCCGAGCTGACAAGGTACAAAATCTGTCGTTCTGCCCCTGAACAAGGCAGTTAACCCACTGTTCCTAGGCCGTCATTGAAAATAAGAATTGTTCTTAACTGACTTGCCTAGTAAAATAAAGGTAAAATAAATATTCAACTCCTTTGTTAAGGAAGCCTAAATAAGTTCAAATGTGCTTAACAAGTCAAATCAAATTGTATTTGTCACATGCTCCGAATACAACAGGTAGACCTTACCGTGAAATCTTTACAAGCATATAAGAAATAAAAGTAACAAATAATTAAAGAGCAGCAGTAAAAACAACAATACCAGTACTGTAATGAATACTAATTAATAACTGCTTCTCACAAATGAGCTAGGAAAAAGGCTTAGTAGAGTCAAAAACAAACAGAATGAATTGAACTAAATACTCACCTGGTTTCATCAGGTGAGTATCTAACACAGGTGAAATCAATTAACAAAAATGAAAGCCCCCTCCACACACACTGCAGGTAGAGACTGGAGGATAAAGAGGACTGTAGGTGACCGGTTTTAACAGAGACGCATGGAAGGACGAGGATATATTATACTGACGGGGTAACTGGAGGCGGTACGTGACAGGGTTGATCTTGAAAGGACAGAGCTTTTTTTGCAGAGGAGGCGGAGCCGGATGCCTCTGGTAGAGAGCCACACACGCTGTCCGGGGTGAAAGAGTGGCGTAGGTCGGCGGCCATTTGTCAGCAAAGCGTTTCTGGGTATTAGAGACTTCCTGCAGATGCCTGTGAGCGGTCTCCCATACCCGCTCACTACGGCGAAGTCAGTCGTTGATCGGTGGGACAGTACCAGGCTCGGCCTCTCAGGGAAACATGGGGGGTTGGTTACCAAGTCACACTGAAATGGAGTAAGGCGGAGGGATGAATGCATGAGTGAGTTCTGAGTGTATATTCGGCCCAGGCCATATACCAACTCCAGTTGTGTGGAGAGGCAGAACATTGTTGGCGGAGGTACTTCCCTATTTCTTGGTTCAGGCGTTCCGTCTTCCCGTTGGTCTGGGGATGGTACCCGGAAGAGCGGCTGATGGTAACCCCCAGTCTTTCACCGAAGGCTCGCCACACCCGGGAGACAAACTGGGGCCCGGGGTCAGAGATGATGCCCTCTGGAATCCCATACAGATGAAACACCTGCTGGAACATACACTCAGCCAATTCCATGGCGTTAGGTAAATGAGGAAGAGGAACCAGACACATTTTTGAAAAACGGTCTACTATGACAAGGATGGTGGTGTTACCAGAGGATTCAGGAAGTCAACAGCTATGTGGAACCGGCAAAAGGTTGATGACCGGAAGGGAGATGAAGAGTGCTTTTGGTTTGGGTACAGATTGGCCAGGAGAGTATGTAATCCCTTACGTCGGATGCCAGTAAGGTCCACCAGAACTTACGGGCCAGAAGTTTGTGTAATGCCCAGATGTCCTGACCCCAAGGACGTGTGACACCATTGCATCAGTTGGGGTCTAACAGCTGCTGGTACGTACCTCCCCCCAACAGGTGTCTCAGGAGGAGCCGGGTCTGAGGCTAGGGCTTCTTGTATGGCAGAGTGAACCTCCCACTGTACCAGTCCCATAAAGCAAGAGGAAGGAAGAAAGAGGAAGGAAGAATGGGTGTAGGGTCTGAGTTACTGGTCGGAAGGTCAAACTGGCTAGAGAGAGCATCAGCTTTTACCGTTTTCTTTCCAGTGATGTGGAGAGAGCCCAGCTGGCTTGTCTGGAGTTTAACCTCTTGGCCTCTCTAATATCTTCCATATTACGATCATCTGTTAGGATGAGAAAGGGATGTTGTGCGCCCTCCAACCAGTTTCACCACTCCAAGAGGGCCAGCTTGATGGCGAGGAGTTCTCTGTTCCCCACATCGTAATTCCTCTCAGCGGAGGATAACTTCCTGGAGACGAAGTCGCAGGGATATGATTTGGGAGGTGTTCCCACCCACTGAGAGAGTATTGCACCTGCTTCGGAGGCATCCACCTCCAGGGTAAAAGGAAGGGTCGGATCAGGTTGGCTAAGGACAGGAGCTGAGGTGAAGAGGCGGTTCAAGTTGTTGAAAGCAGTCAGGGCAGTAACAGTCCGGGTCTTTTGGCTGGTAAGGGCAGTGAGGGGAGCGACTGTAGAACTGAAGTACCAAATGAACCGCCAAAAGTAGTTGGAGAACCCAATGAAACATTGGAGTTCCTTAACCTTTCTGGCGCAGGCGTTCCGCTAGTGACCCACCTTGACAACATCTGGTGAAATTGCAGAGCGCCAAATTCAAAAATAGTCATTATAAAAATTCATGAAAAATACAAGTGTGATACATCGTCTTAAAGACTAACTTCTTAATCCAGGAGCTTTGTCAGATTTCAAAAGGCTTTACGGCGAAAGCATACCATGCGATTATCTGAGGACAGCGCCCCGCTTACAAAAGCATACAAACATTTTACAACCAAGTAAAGGAATTAGAAAAGTCAGAAATAGCGATACAATTAATCACTTACCTTTGAAGATATTCATATGGTTGCAGTCACAAGAGTCCCAGCTACACAATAAATGTTTGTTTTGTTTGAAAAAAGTCCCTCTTATATCCCAAAAGCTCAGTTTTGTTGGCGCGTTTTGTTCAGTAATCCACTGGCTCAAAGGTGGTCAAAACATGCAGACGAATACATCCTAATAGTACCAGTAAAGTTCGTTAAAACATGTCAAACGATGTTTAGAATTAATCCTCAGGTTGTCAATTGTCTAAATAAAATTGACAATAGCGTATTCAATTGAAAGGAAAAACAACGAAGGGTGCAAAATCGGTCATGTGCGCAAACCAGCACTGCATGATTCTATAGTCCACTGAGAGAAAGGTCTCACTCTTTTTCATTTTTCAGAAAACAAGCCTGAACCCATGTCTAAAGAATGTTTACATCTAGTGGAAGCCATAGGAACTGCAATCTGAGTCCTAACCCATTAGATACTCTATAGGCATTCAAATTGAAAATACCCACATCACAAAAATCCTGGATGGATTTTCCTCAGGTTTTCACCTGCCATATCAGTTCTGTTATACTCACAGACATTATTTGAACAGTTTTGGAAACTTGTGTGTTTTCTATCCAAATCTACCAATTGTGCATATCCTAGCTTCTGGGCCTTGAGTAACAGGCAATTTACTTTGGGCACGCTTCTCATCCAGACGTCGAAATACTGCCCCCAAGACATAAGAAGTTGACGGTGGTGAGTTTGGGCCAGTTTCTGATGGCGGTGATTTTGTTCTCATCCAGGCTGACCCCGCCAGGTGTCAGTACGAAACCAAGGAAGTTTAGCGAGGTTACATGGACGGTTCAGTCTTTTCAGTTCTTTTCAGTCTTCACATGGTGAATGAGCTGTTGGAAAACCTTTTGCACATGCTGTATGTGTTCCTTCAGGGAGTAAATCAGGATGTCATCAATGTAGACGATGAGAAAGGGTTTGATCGTATCCTGGAAAACCTTGTCGTGGAAGACGGCGGGGGCGTTAGTAAGGCATGACCAGGTATTCTCGTAGTGCCCTCGTGCGGTGATAGATAAAGGCCATCTTCCATTCGTCGCCTTCACTTATACGGACAAGGTTATATGCACTTCACAGGTCGAGTTTTATATAGATGTTGGTGCGGCCTATTTGTTCAAGGGTCGCTGGGATCAGAGGAAAAGTTGTTGACCGTGATGTCATTCGGGGAACAGTAATCAAATCAAATCAAATCAAATTTATTTATATAGCCCGTCGTACATCAGCTGATATCTCAAAGTGCTGTACAGAAACCCAGCCTAAAACCCCAAACAGCAAACAATCAGGTGTAAAAGCACGGTGGGGAAAACAGTAGGAAGAAATCAATGGGGCGGGTAGAGATTATAACAGAACAGACCAAGGTCAAAGCATAAAGACCAGCATGGTTAGCAGCGTTGGACTAGTTACCGGAGTCCTGGGGCACGGTCAATGGGGCGGCAGGGTAGCAGAGTGGTTAGAGCGTTGGACTAGTTACCGGAAGGTTGCAAGTTCAAACCCCTGAGCTGACAAAGTACAAATCTTTCGTTCTGCCCCTGAACAGGCAGTTAAGCCCACTGTTCCTAGGTCGTCATTGAAAATAAGAATTTGTTTTTAACTGACTTGCCTAGTTAAATAAATGTAATATTTTTTTTAATACACGGTCGGAGACCACTGTCCTTTTTTCCAACAAAGAAGAAGCTGGACTCAGTCTGGGAACAAGGACAAATTAAACCGTTTGAGTGTTTCATCAATGTAGTTCATTGCCTCATGTTCCAGGATAGATAGGGGGTAAAGATGGCCCTTTAGTGGGGAGTCCCCTAGGCGATGTGGTGGCAGAGTGGAGGCCTTGATTTTGCTGAAGACATTGCAGTACTGGGCATATTCAGATGGTATGGTGGGTGCCACTGCAGGGGCAGAGTCCTCAATGGTGGTGGCTCTGCAGGGTAGGTTGAGACAACTAGTGAAGCAGTCTGAGGATGAGTGGCTGTTTGGGGGATGAGAGTTCCATGAGTTGAATGTTTTTGGTGTGGAAGACTCCAATCTGGAGGGTGATGCTCTGTGTCAGGTGTGTAATGAAGCCCAATGGCTGCCCGTCCAGGGTGTTAATCCTTAAGGGAAGGGTGACAGGTGTTAAGATCAATGTCAAGCTCTTGTACTAGGTTGGACATAAGAATGTATTGATTTAAATCCTGATGGTCACCTCTACAGGCCAGCTCCGCCTGAAGTTCTCTGTTGAGCCCTTTTCGGTAGACGGTAAGTAAAGCAGCCTCTCTCCATCGACTCCCTGCAGACATGGTGCGGAACTTGAGGGCATACTCGGCAGCTGAATTGCATCCTTGTTGAAGTTCTATGAGAAGGTCTCCTTTAGGACGACCAGAGGGAGAGTGATGGAATACCTCTTTGAAGAGGGTGTGGAAATGGGTCTCGGATCCAAGTTCTGTGCTGTTTCAGTCCATATGGCGGTGGCCCAATCCAGGGCTTTGCCTGTGAGTGGAGACACAACACAATCCACCCCGTTCTTGTCAGTGGCGAAGTAAATGGGGTTGTGCTCAATGTAATTGCTGCATAGCATCAGAAATCCCAGGTGAACCGTCACATTTTCCAGGCATGGATATGAATGAAGGAGGGAATTGGAGGGGTAGGGATAGGCTGGTGGAGAAGATGGCAGATTTCCTTCATACACGTCTCTTGCTGGGTTAGGCACCGCTGAATCCATTCTGGTTTTTGGGTGAGGTATTCTGTAATGAATACTCAGGGAGAAAAGGTGTAGATTCACGAGCAGAGCGCGGCAGGTGTTTATTTCGCCGCCTCAGAAGGCAGGAATCGTGATCACAGGCAGGCAATGGTCATACACAGGTAGGCAAACAGGCAGGTTGTTGTTGGTTCTCACAAACGAGCTAGGAAAAGGTTTTGTAGAGACAAAACGAACGATACCTCACAAAGGCACAAACAGAATGAACTGAACTAAATAAGGAGCTGATGAGACCAGGTGAGTAATTAACACAGGTGAAACCAATGGCTACGTTCAAGAACACAAAGAAACAGAACACAAGGTTGACTAAGAAAATAAATACAGAACCCTACAGGTAGAGTCTCCTCAGTGGGAATAGGCGTTGTTGAATAGGCGTTGTCTTCCTAACTCAGGAAGGACACTTTAATGCTATGAAAGGAGAAAACTGAGGATGGATCAACAACATTGTAGTTACTCCACAATAATAACCTAATTGACACAGTGAAAAGGAAGCATTTACAGAATAAAAAATATTCCAAAACATGCATCCTGTTTGCAACAAGAAACTAAAGTAAAACTGAAAAAAAAATGTGGCAAAGTTCTCAACTTTTTGTCCCTGAATACAAAGCCCTATGTGTCACGCTGGTATGAGATTTGGGGCAGGCACAGGAATACCAATCTGGGTTTTAATCCAAAACAATCATCTTGTTTGTCTTGAAATCGCGTTGAAAGAGACCCGTCATAGACAAAAAAACGCAGCACAGGCTGAGACACACAGGCTGAGACTGTGGCTCAGTTGTAGATCAGGCCTAACGCCAGGGTAGTGGGTCATCGGGACCACCCTTAATGAATGTATGCAGGGACATGACTTAAGTTGCATGGACTGATAGTATTGAATGATTATTATTATTACCAGGCCTCATCAGGCTGAGACCCCACATCTGAGGTCCCACAGGTACTCACACCAGCAACGGACATGGGAACAATAATTCAACAGCCCAATGTGGAAACAAAGGGCACATTTATACAAACACAATCAGTGAGTAATTGGACGCAGGTGTGCGTAATGACACAGTTCAGTGCAACCTAGAAGACCGGTGACTTCGACCTCAAACAGGTGAGCAGAATAAGCAGCAGTACTGGGGGGGGGGGGGATCCGTGACATTATGTTTGGGGCAAATCCAATACAACTCATTACTGAACTCCACACTCCATATTTTTAAGCATAGGAGTTTTTTCAGCATAAAATACAAACAGGCAAAGTCCGAGAGGAAAACCTGGTTCAGTCTGCTTTCCACCAGACACTGGGAGATGAATTCACCTTTGATGAGGACAATAACCGTGGTACAGTTTTGACATAAATCTGCTTGAAAATCTATGATAAGACTTTAAAAAAATGTTTGTCTAGCAATGATCAACAAGCAATTTGGCAGAGCTTAAATAATTTTTTAAAGAATACTGTACAATTCAGATGTGCAATGCTCTTTCAGACTTACCCAAAGGTGATTCTAACAGGTGTGTGAATACTTATGTAAAATAGATATTTCTGCATTTCATTTTCTATAAATTATGTTTTAACTTTCTCATTATGGCTATTGTGTGTAGGTGGGTGACAAAAATAACACATTTAATCCAGTTTGAATGCAGGCTGTAAGACAACAATGTGGAATAAATCAAGAGGTATGAATACTTTCTGAAGGCACTCTACATTCTGGATGTCCATTCTCAAAAACATACAGGCAAATGAGACACATTACAACCTTACCACAATACATGGCTCCTAGGGGTGCGAACGTTTATAAACATTTCAACAACATTAGGTATTTTTTCTAAACGTTAACAATCCCTAACTGAAAACCATTTATTTTTCACTTTTAACAAATTAAAATCATAGTGGTAGTTTTGTGATAAGTGCACTAACAAGCCTTTATCATCATAAAGAGAAACATTTGAAGTAAACAAATACCTAAGGCAACAATGCATTAACATTAGTTGGAGGAGATATGCAGTACAGGTACAATGCTGAAACCCGCTGCTGGCAGGACGGAGTGGGAAAAGCACAGTGCTGATTACAGAAATGGTTGAAGTCGATAATGCAGCCATTGTCAATGGTAGAGGATGTTGTCTTCAATACCCATATCTAGAACCAGATGTGTTGTAATAATAATAATAATAATAATATATGCCATTTAGCGGACGCTTTTATCCAAAGCGACTTACAGTCATGTGTGCATACATTCTACGTATGGGTGGTCCCGGGAATCGAACCCACTACCCTGGCGTTACAAGCGCCATGCTCTACCAACTGAGCTACAGGAAGCCACTATGAAGACGCTGTCATACATTACTGCATCAAGCCATCACATTGATGAGAAGTGGGACATGAAGTACGTACTGACATCTGAGAACATTGAGTCGAGTACAATGAGCTCCGTCTGGTACAATTTCCACAAGTTCCCACAGCCACAAAGTCAAAAATAGCTATATCTTAATTTAAGGTTTAAGGGTTAGGCATAAGGTTAGCAGTGTGGTTAATGTTAGGGTTAAGGTTGGGTTTAAAATGACATTTTAAGTAGATAAATTGTAGCAATATAGGCAGGATTTTTGACTTTGTGGCTGTGGTAACTAGTGACGACCGGTAAGTAGATAGTAGTCAAGAACACGGTAAATTGAACTGCCCCCTAGCAGTCACACACAGAACCACATCTGAATTGTGAACTTGAGTCAATTTATATTTGTTTTTAAAACGTTTGGGAAAAAAACTATACGGCAGTTTTAAACATTAAGAGGAATTTGGCATTTGTCACATCCCTACCACCACATACATTCTGCTTGCTCACTCTCACAAAACAGAAAAAAGGCAGACAAATAAATGGATCCAGTAATTCCCACAGACAGCTAGCCACATGAACACGGTTAGGGAACGATCAGGACTTACATTCTGCTTGCCCACGATGTTGTCGAAGGGCAGCTCGGGACTCCAGGAGCCCTGGTTGAAGGTGGCGCTGCTGACTCGTCGGTCGGAGCTGCTCGCCTCCTTCATGATGTCCTCGGGCAGCGTGAGTAGGCTCTCTTCGGGCTGCTTGATCAGGTACGTCTCGATGTTGTGGCGGCGCAAGAATTCGTTGCGGTCCTTGCCATGGCCTTCCTCCACCTCGTAGTCACCATTCAGGCAGTCCAGGGACGCCTTGGAGATGTGGATTCGTCTGAGGACGAGGTTTTCATTAGATGGCCAGTACGTACACTTTACTTCGATATGGTCTATGCTGCTCAAATTGTCAACAAACTATCAACTGAACATCTGTTGATATGAAATTGCTTGCAATGGTTACAGTTAGGGTGAAGGTAAGGGTAAAGGTTAAGGCTAGGGTTAGGGTTAGTGGATAGATACTGTAGGGGACATTTTGTTGACAGAACATCTACAAATCATCAATTTGGGACTATCAAAATAGTGTGATACCGATGACCATGCTGTCAAGTCACACATGCCTCTATCGTTACATTTAATGAGCAATTCAATTGCATAGGTTGTTAACAATAAACGTAACAGTAAGGTCCAGAATGTTTGAATTTGTCTGCTGGAGGCAAGGAAAACACATTTTACCATTATTTGGTTGTAAAATGAACAGCTCCTGAACAATACAGTCAAAACGACTAATTTCCAATTATTCCATTCAAAACAATTTCACATTTTTTTTTCTACTTACAAACACACACACACACACACACACACACACACACACACACACACACACACACACACATAAAATGAGTGTCATGGACAGACAAATGATATTTAGCTTAGGTTGATTAGACAAAATAGTTTTTGATATCTTTAAGTTGTCACTGTATTAGACTAAGCATAAGTGATTTGATGACTTTAAAATGTTGAACTTTAAATGGTGCTGGAATAGCAGAGGCAGATTCTGTTTCCTTCACTACTTGCGGTAAAATCTCTGTGGTTCTAAATCAATAGTTGTTTAGCCATCCGAAAATGTCGGAAACAGGTCGTGTAAATGCAATATGTTTTGTGGACTTCATCCGACAGATGTTGCACTTCGGGTTTTGTATTCTGCCACTGTGTGTCTGTTGTCTTCCTGTTGTCTCTGCCTTATATATGACAGTGGCATATGAACTAACGGGTTACAGATAAAACAACGCAATAATTACAACACCCGTTCCATTTTTTCTCCTGGCTTGGCTTCCCCATTGATTTGACCCAACACATCAATACTGGGTGCGAGACAGAACGCTGTTTTCTAGCATGTAGTAGCAAAACAATGTTTAACCTAATAGACAGATCAACTACTACAGGCCCTCACCTAAGAGTCTAAAGCCATATAACCACGTATCGAACCACTCCCCCTTTTGCATTTTATATTTAGTCCTGTATCTCCGCAGCGCAACGATACATAGAATATTTTGAGGAATAATACTCATGATAAACATATTACGCAATTGAATTACATTAAGCGCAGAGGAAGGATCATAACCCACTGTCATCATAAATTCCAACAGCAGATGTTGCCTGAAGCTTTAGATTCAACAACGATAAGTACAGCCGCATCACATTTCCTTGAGGTGAGGAGCAAAATGTCACAATTATAACCCTCGGCTTGACTTCCCCTTTAAATTGTAGATTTCATCCAAAAAAAAAACATGTCACCAAAAGCCAATCACATCCAATGTCCTTTTGCTGGTAAACCAATCGCGGTAATAGTCTTTCTAAAGGGCACATGGATTTCATCCCCACTGTAGGACACTCATTTGCTGATGGACTTTCTCAGGGGTTGGGATAATCGCACACTGCAGGGAATTCCCTCGAGGCCGGCCAAAAGGGATGCACTGTATAGAGTTTTCGCAGAAAAAGGTTACCTGGTATTTACCGTGAAATAACTTGGCAAAAAAATATACTTTGGACTCATACTGACTTTAGACCTTTGAGAACCCCCACACACACACACACACACACACACACACACACACATTCTATGATGCATAGAACCTAATAGGTTGTCAGACAATAGGCCACAGAGACTTTGAATGCGTGAAAATGTAAATGTGTGACTTGTTTACTTTCCAGTTTTCCGTACTGCATGTAATATATGTGTTGTGTTTGTATGCTGATGTCACAAAATGAATTGCCATGTAAACGGACAATAATGTATATTGTATCATGTGGAATTATAAGAGGGAAACTCATCTGTGGTCATGGAATAGCAGATATAATACTTCCATAGTTGTCATCTCACCCAGGGATCCCCCCTGACTCCAGCTTGTTGGCGATGTCCACGTCCCATGACCACACGTCAAACTGCCACTTTCTCAGTCCCAGCACCCCACACAGGACCGATCCCGAATGGATCCCGATCCGCATGTCGATGTCATGCTTTGTGCGTGATCTTACATATCTAGAGGGAGGAAATAGACAATATGGTATCTATTTATTTGTGTACCTTCTTTACTGTTATCTTTTCCGGTAGACTATAAAGACAATATGATCCTATATAATCACGATTGCTTTCAAGTGCATTTAACAAAGTCACAACACACTTTACAGAAAAACAACACACTTTACTGAAAATATGAAATCATAAATATACGGTAATAAAGTAAAAACTGCAAACTATTTATCTCTGATATTTTTAATTGTGTTGTGGGTAAATATAAGAAACGTATTTTTCCCGTATTTAGCAAACCATTTGATTTGGCACGATCACTGTGACTGAAACAACATTACTTCAAATTATCAAAGGAAAAATAAGAAACATTAATTCAGTGTTCCAAAATTCAACCGGAAATAGTCCCATTTTATGTTGTATATTGTGATAAAACTGAATAAAGTCAACAATAATCGATTTGTGCAGATGGCTCAGATCTGCTTGTTAGATCCTAGTAGTGAGCCTCCTGTAGCATGTAGCCTCCTGTAGCATGTTCCCACAGCCATGATGGATCAGATCTGCTTGTTAGATCCTGTAGCATGTAGCCTCCTGTAGCATGTTCCCACAGCCATGATGGATCAGATCTGCTTGTTAGATCCTGTAGCATGTAGCCTCCTGTAGCATGTTCCCACAGCCATGATGGATCAGATCTGCTTGTTAGATCCTGTAGCATGTAGCCTCCTGTAGCATGTTCCCACAGCCATGATGGATCAGATCTGCTTGTTAGATCCTAGTAGCATGTAGCCTCCTGTAGCATGTTCCCACAGCCGTGATGGATCAGATCTGCTTGTTAGATCCTGTAGCATGTAGCCTCCTGTAGCATGTTCCCACAGCCATGATGGATCAGATCTGCTTGTTAGATCCTGTAGCATGTAGCCTCCTGTAGCATGTTCCCACAGCCATGATGGATCAGATCTGCTTGTTAGATCCTAGTAGCATGTAGCCTCCTGTAGCATGTTCCCACAGCCGTGATGGATCAGATCTGCTTGTTAGATCCTGTAGCATGTAGCCTCCTGTAGCATGTTCCCACAGCCATGATGGATCAGATCTGCTTGTTAGATCCTAGTAGCATGGAGCCTCCAGTAGCATGTAGCCTCCTGTAGCATGTTCCCACAGCCGTGATGGATCAGATCTGCTTGTTAGATCCTAGTAGCATGTAGCCTCCTGTAGCATGTTCCCACAGCCATGATGGATCAGATCTGCTTGTTAGATCCTAGTAGCATGTAGCCTCCTGTAGCATGTTCCCACAGCCATGATGGATCAGATCTGCTTGTTAGATAGCATGTAGCCTCTGTAGCATGTTCCCACAGCCATGATGGATCAGATCTGCTTGTTAGATCCTAGTAGCATGTAGCCTCCTGTAGCATGTTCCCACAGCCATGATGGATCAGATCTGCTTGTTAGATCCTGTAGCATGTAGCCTCCTGTAGCATGTTCCCACAGCCGTGATGGATCAGATCTGCTTGTTAGATCCTAGTAGTGAGCCTCCTGTAGCATGTAGCCTCCTGTAGCATGTTCCCACAGCCATGATGGATCAGATCTGCTTGTTAGATCCTGTAGCATGTAGCCTCCTGTAGCATGTTCCCACAGCCATGATGGATCAGATCTGCTTGTTAGATCCTAGTAGCATGTAGCCTCCTGTAGCATGTTCCCACAGCCGTGATGGATCAGATCTGCTTGTTAGATCCTAGTAGCATGTAGCCTCCTGTAGCATGTAGCCTCCTGTAGCATGTTCACACAGCCATGATGGATCAGATCTGCTTGTTAGATCCTAGTAGCATGTAGCCTCCTGTAGCATGTTCCCACAGCCATGATGGATCAGATCTGCTTGTTAGATCCTGTAGCATGTAGCCTCCTGTAGCATGTTCCCACAGCCATGATGGATCAGATCTGCTTGTTAGATCCTAGTAGCATGTAGCCTCCTGTAGCATGTTCCCACAGCCGTGATGGATCAGATCTGCTTGTTAGATCCTGTAGCATGTAGCCTCCTGTAGCATGTTCCCACAGCCGTGATGGATCAGATCTGCTTGTTATCTCACCTTCTAATGTCTTTGTTTATAATTTCATACGCCATATAATTCATGCATTACTAATATTTACAGTTTCCACCACAGTGTGAAAAATAACAATATATTTCCAAATCCATTTCCATACAAGTCTCATTTCATGCCTTTATAATAACTATGATGAATGTGAGCTGACAGGCACTCAATGATATTAAGCCCAGGTGCATAAAATCAATAGGTTTTTTGAAGTTCACCCTGCCATTAGACACCGATGAAATTGTTTGACCAGGGCTCATAGTGCACTACTTTTGACAGAGCCCGATGTAGGGAATAGGGAGCCATTTGGGATGCAGTGTCACCAGTGGCACTGATGATGCAGTTAAGGGGCCATCAGCCAAGAGGCTCTTAGCGAGCGACCTGCTTCTTGTTTTTACCCTCCATTCTCTAAAAGGATGGTTGGCGGATTCATTCTAATGGTCTACTACATCACTCTAGTAGCCTAGCTCACTCTTAAATGCACACACACACACACACACACACACACACACACACACACACACACACACACACACACACACACACACACACACACACCATCTCTTCTGTTTCAAACACACATACGCTCTGGCAGGACAATATCAAACAAGAGGACAAACAAACTGCCTATTTACCAGAAAAAAAGTACCCTTAAATGTATATGCAGTGGCCATCGTTATCCATTACATACGCATAGTCAACAAAAATGTTGTAAAAGCCTTTGAAAATACTTTTTACCACTATGTGACAATCATTGTAAGACTCATATATTTTTCATTCCGAATACAAACATACATACAAACAACAACTTACAGATGTACGCACATTTTTACGTATAAATAAAAAAATCATTAAATGTTATCTTTGTGGTAATTACGGCCGATTAATTGATTTCCAAGTATACTTTTTTTTTCAAGATGAGTGATGAGAAGAGAATGGGAATTTTTCTGAGTTACAGCACATTTGTCATGACATCAGAGGTTTCTGATGTAAGGATCAGGAAGGGTTTCGGTATAAATACATTTGATTTGGAGTTGCTGTTCTGGCCTTTGTAGGTGTTTCTATGCTTGCTGTTTGCAGTTTTAGGCTGGGTTTCTGTACAGCACTTTGTGACATCAGCTGATGTAAGAAGGGTTTCATAAATACATTTGATTTGAGTTGCTGACTCCAAGGAGCGGGACACTAAGCCGGAAGCTTATAAGAAATCCCGCTATGCCCTCCGACGAACCATCAAACAGGCAAAGCGTTAATACAGGACTGAGATCCAATCGTATAACACCGGCTCTGACACTCGTCGGATGTGGCAGGGCTTACAAACTATTACAGGCTACAAAGGGAAGCACAGCCGAGAGCTGCCCAGTGACAGGAACCTACCAGACGAGCTAAATTACTTCTATGCTCACTTCGAGGCAAGTAACACTGAAACATGCATGAGAGCATCAGCTGTTCCGGGTAGACTGTATGCTCACGCTCTCCGCAGCCGATGTGAGTAAGACCTTTAAACAGGTCAACGGATTACCAGGACATGTACTCCGAGCATGCGCTGACCAACTGGCAAGTGTCTTCACTGACATTTTCAACCTGTCCCTGACGGAGTCAGTAATACCAACATGTTTCAAGCAGACCACCATAGTCCCTGTGCCCAAGAAATCTAAGGTAACCTGCCTAAATGACTACCAACCCGTAGCACTCACGTCTGTAGCCATGAAGTGCTTTGAAAGGCTGGTCATGGCTCACACCAACACCATTATCACAGAAATCCTAAACCCACTCCAATTTGCATACCTCCCAAACAGATTCACAGATGATGCAATATCCATTGCACTCCACACTGCCCTTTCCCACCTGGACAAAAGGAACATCTATATGATAATGCTATTCATTGCATTCACTACAGCTCAGCGTTCAACACTGTAGTGCCCTAAAAGCTCATCACTAAGCTAAGGATCCTGGCACTAAACATCTCCCTCTGCAACTGGATCCTGGACTTCCTGACGGGCCGCCCACAGGTGGTAACGGTAGGTAAAAACACATCCGCCACTCTGATCTTCAACAAAGGGGCTCCTCAGGGGTGCGCGCTCAGTCCCCTACTGTACTCCCTGTTCACTCATGACTGCATGGCCAGGCACAAATCCAACACCATCATTAATTTTGCAGATGATACAACAGAGGTATGCCTGATCACCGACAACGACGAGACAGACTATTGGGAGGAGGTCAGAGACCTGGCCGTGTGATGCCAGGACAACAACCTCTCCCTCAACGTGATCAAGACAAAGGAGAAGATTGTGGACTACAGGAAAAGGAGGACCGAGCACGCCCCCATTCTCATCGACGGGGCTGAAGTGGAGTAGCTTGAGAGCTTCAAGCTCCTTGGTGTCCACATCACCAACAAACTAACCCTGTCCAAGCCCACCAAGACAGTCGTGAAGAAGGCATGACAAAACCAAATCCCCCTCAGGAGACTGAATAGATTTGGCATAGGTTCTAAAGCTGCACCATCGAGAGCGTCCTGACGGGTTGCATCACTGACTGGCCTCGGACCGCAAGGCACTACAGAGGGTAATGCATACGGCTTAGGACATCACTGGGGCCAAGCTTCCTGCCATCCAGGACCTCTATACCAGGTGATTTCAGAGGAAGGCCCTAAAAATATATATGCCATTTAGCAGACGCTTTTATCCAAAGCGACTTACAGTCATGTGTGCATACATTCTACTCATGGGTGGTCCCGGGAATCGAACCCACTACCCTGGCGTTACAAGCGCCATGCTCTACCAACTGAGCTACAGAAGGACCACGGTCAAAATGGTCAAAGACTCCAGCAACCCTAGTCATAGCCAGTTCTCTCTGCTGCTGCATGGCAAGCAGTACCAGAGCGCCAAGTCCAAGAGACTTCTAAACAGCTTCTACCTCCAAGGCATAAGACTGCTGAACATCTAATCAAATGGCTACCCCCCTTTTACACTGCTGCTACTCTCTGTTATTATCTATCAAACTAAAAACTCTACCTTCATGTACATAAACTTAGCAAAAAAAGAAACGTCCCTTTTTCAGGACCCTATAATTCATAAAAATGCTAATTACTTCACAGATCTTCATTGTAAAGGGTTTAAACACTGTTCCCCATGCTTGTTCAATGAACCAAAAACAATTAATGAACTTGCACCCGTGTAACGGTCGATTTAAACACTAACAGCTTACAGACGGTAGGCAATTAAGTTCACATTTATGAAAAATTAGGACACTAAAGAGGTCTTTCTACTGACTCTGAAAAACAGCAAAAGAAAAATTCCCAGGCTCCCTGCTCATCTGTGTGAACGTGTCTTAGGCATGAGTACTGCAGATGTGGCTAGGATGCAATGTCCATACTGTGAGACGCCTAAGACAGCGCTACAGGACGGACAGCTGATTGTCCTCGCAATGGCAAACCATGTGTAACAACACCTGCACAGGATCGGTACATCCGAATATCACACCGACGGGACAGGTAAAGGATGGCAACAACTGCCCGATTTTACACCAGGAACAATTACTCTATCAGTGCTCAGACTGTCCGCAATAGGCAGAGAGAGGCTGGACTGAGGGCTTGTAGGCCTGTTGTAAGGCAGGTCCTCACCAGACATCACCAGCCACAACATTGCCTGTGGGCACAAACACACTGTCGCTGGACCAGATAGGACTGGCAAAAAGTGCTCTTCACTGATGAGTCGCGGTTTTGTCTCACCAGGGGTGATGGTCGGATTTGCGTTTATCGTCGAAAGAATGGGTGTTACACCGAGGCCTTTACTCTGGAGGGTCCGTCATGGTCTGGGGCGGTGTGTCACAGCATCATCAGACTGAGCTTGTTGTCATTGCAGGGAATACATCCTCCTCACTCATGTGGTACCCTTCCTGCAGGCTTATCCTGACATGACCCTCCAGCATGACAATGCCACCAGCCAAACTGCTCGTTCTGTGTGTGATTTCCTGCAAGACAGGAATGTCAGTGCTCTGCCATGGCCAGCAAAGAGCCCGTATCTCAATCAGATTGAGCACATCTAGGACCTGTTGGATCGGAGGGTTGAAGGCTAGGGCCATTCCCCCCCCCCCCCAGAAATTTCCAAGAACTTGCAGGTTCCTTGGTGGAAGAGTTGGGTAACATCTCATAGCAAGAACTGGCAAATCTGGTGCAGTCCATGAGGAGGAGATGCCCTGCAGTACTTAATGCAGCTGTTGGCCACACCAGATACTTACTGTTACTTTTGATTTTGACCCCTCCTTTGTTCAGGGACACATTATTCCATTTCTGTTAGACACATGCCTGTGGAACTTGTTCAGTTTATACCTCGTCATGCCATACGGTTTAAAGAATGCTCCAGCTATATTTCAATCCTTCGTGGATGAGATTCTCAGAGACCTGCACGGACAGGGTGTAGTGGTGTATATTGACAATATTTTGATCTACTCCGCTACACGCACTGCGCATGTATCTCTGGTGCGCAAGGTTCTTAGACGATTGCTGGAGCATGACCTGTATGTGAAGGCGGAGAAATGTGAGTTTTCCAAACAATCAGTTTCCTTCCTGGGTTATCGCATTTCCAGCTCTGGGTTGGTAATGGAGGGTGACCGCGTAAAGGCCGTGCGTAATTGGCCGACTCCGACCACGGTAAAGGAGGTGCAGAGGTTCTTGGGGTTTGACAATTACTACCGGAGGTTTATCCAGGGTTTTGGTCAGGTAGCTGCCCCTATTACCTCCCTGCTGAAGGGGGGGCTGGTGCGTTTACAGTGGTCAGCAGAGGCGAACGGAGCGTTTCATAAGTTGAAGGCGATGTTTACTGAGGCGCCGGTGTTGGCGCATCCGGACCCTTCTTTGGCGTTTATAGTAGAGGTGGACGATTCCGAGGCTGGGGTTGAAGCGGTGCTCTCACAGCGTTCGGGTGCGCCACCGAAGCTCCGCCCCTGTGCCTTCTTTTCGAAGAAACTCGGGCCAGCGGAGCGGAATTATGATGTGGGGGATAGGGAGTTGTTGGCTATGGTTAAGGCCCTGAAGGTGTGGAGACACTGGCTTGAGGGGGCTAAGCACCCTTTCCTTATCTGGACTGACCACCGTAACCTGGAGTATATCCGATCAGCTAGGAGACTGAATCCTCGTCAGGCAAGGTGGGCCATGTTTTTCACCAGATTTAGTTTCACTATCTCGTATAGACCAGGTTCCCTCAACACTAAGGCCGACGCGCTGTCAAGACTCTATGACACTGAGGACAGGTCCATCGATCCTACTCCCATCATTCCGGCAGCTAAGCTGGTGGCACCAGTAGTATGGGATGTGGACGCGGACATCGAGCGGGCGCTAAGGGAGGACCTGCACCTCCACGGTGTCCGGAGGGTCGTAGGTACGTGCCGCTGGCTGTTCGTGATCAATTGATTCGATGGGCTCATTGTCTACCCTCGTCGGGTCACCCAGGTATTTTTAGGACAGTGCGAGGTCTTGAGAGGAAGTACTGGTGGCCCACTTTGAGGAGGGATGTGCGATTCTATGTTTCCTCCTGTTTGGTGTGCGCCCAGAGTAAGGCTCCTAGACACCTGCCACGAGGTAAATTACAACTTCTTTCCGTTCCACAACGGCCGTGGACCCATCTATCGGTGGATTTTCTTACTGACCTTCCCCCCTCTCAGGGTAACACAACGATCCTGGTCGTTGTGGAACGGTTCTCTAAGTCCTGCCGTCTTATCCCATTGCCCGGTCTCCCTACGGCCCTGCAGACTGCGGAAGCTCTTTTCACCCATTTCTTCCGGCACTACGGGGTGCCCGAGGATATAGTTTCTGATCGGGGCCCCCAGTTTATCTCCCGTGTTTGGAGGGCATTTATGGAACGTCTGGGGGTCTCGGTCAGCCTGACCTCAGGGTATCACCCGGAGAGTAATGGGAAGGTGGAGAGAGTGAACCAGGAGGTGGGTAGGTTTCTGCGGTCGTATTGCCAGGACCGGCCAGGGGAGTGGGCGAGATATATTCCCTGGGCAGAAATAGCCCAGAACTCACTAAGCCACTCCTCTACCAACATGTCACCATTTGAGTGCGTGTTGGGGTACCAGCCAGTCCTGGCACCGTGGCATCAGAGCCAGACTGAGGCTCCTGCGGTGGAGGAGTGGGTGCAGCGCTCTAAGGAGACCTGGAGGGCTGTCCAAGAGTCATTACGCCAAGCGAGTATAAGGCAGAAGAAGAGCGCTGACCGTCACCGCAGTGAGGCCCCCGTGTTTGCACCTGGGGACAGGGTCGACCCAAAACCTGCCCCTCCGCTTGGCCTGCCGGAAGCTGGGTCCGCAGCTGGGTCCGCAGTGTAAGGGCCATTTAAAGTCCTGAGCAGAATAAACGAGGTTTGTTTTCGATTATTACTTCCTTCGTATTATCGTATTGACCCCTCGTTTCATGTGTCTCTCCTCAGGCCGGTGGTAGCTGGTCCCATGCAGGAAGGTGAGGCTCCGGAGGTTCCTCCGCCCCCTCTGGACATCGAGGGGTCCCCGGCGTACAAGATACGAGCTATTTTGGACTCGAGACGCCGGGTGAGGGGCTTGCAGTACCTCGTTGACTGGAAGGGGTACGGTCCGGAGGAGAGGTGCTGGGTTCCGGTGAGGGATATTCTAGATCCATCTATGTTGAGTGAGGTCCATCGCCTCCGTCCGGATCGCCCAGCGCCCCGGGGCGCTGCGGGGGGGTACTACTGTCTCGAATATTACCGAAGGTGACTCCCCTTCTTGTTCGGGTGGCGCTCGGCGGTCGTCGTCGCCGGTCTACTAGCTATCACCGATCCGTTGTTCTGTGTTCCTTTGGTTTTTGTCTGATTGGTATCACCTGTTTCTTGTTTGGTTGTTAGGGTAGGGTTATATATAGTCTGTTCAGCCCGCTTCTGTTTCGTGCGGGCTTGTTCGTCTGTTTTGTTGTTTGAGTGTATTTTGTTTGTTTTTGGGTTTCACGCTGTCCGTTTATATTTCTGTTCATTTGTGTTTCCTACTTTTGTTCATGTTATGTTTCCGGGACATTAAAGCGTGTTTTTTCCCACATCTTTTGCTCTCTGCGCCTGACTCCACACCTCCTCACTCATTTATCGTAACAAGCGTGCTGGAACACAATAATTGCCACACATTCAACTGAAAAATCCTATTGGTTACTCAAACCTTTGCACGGCAACAAGTGTAGCAAGGCGTAAAAGTGGGCGTTTTTTTTTACCTGATTGTCTTAATCATGCTGAGGCCCATCTCTACACAGCAATGAGCGTGGTCCTGTCGAGGTTCAGGAAGACCGGACACACAGTAGTAGCAGTCTCCTAAAATCTTAATCCTCAGACAATGGTGCTCCTAGAAAAGAGTGAGAGTGAGAGAGAATGGAGTTAGACTGGAATCCATGGGAAACTTAGAAGGATCTTGATTTGATCAACACCTCTTGCTCCATGAGAATGCTTGAATAATCATTGAATTGTACAGGAATGTACAGTATACTCATGCATGCATTTGTTCACGGCAATGAGCAAGTTGTTTCGTCTTGCACCAGAAATGTCTGGACAACAACTTTGACTTTATAATAAAGAGACATTATAGGCCAAGCAGACTCTGGACATTGACTCAACTCTGAATGAATTCCCTGAATTACGTTAAAATAACAGACATTCACGTAAACATTACGCTTGTCCATTAAACTGCACTCTATCTGACCTGTTTTTCAATCCAGTCATTGGACTTAATTACGGGTATTACCCTTTGAAAGCATTGCATGTTCCATTTAAATTCAGCTTTCTACACTGTATTTGTATCATTAATGACAGCTCTGGGCTTGAAAATTACACCTTAGTCAGAAGTCCAAAACACATTTCTATAATTGCAAAGCACCATACCCGGAAGCCTGTCATTCATTCATGCTATCAATATAAATTGGGACCCAAGAGTATTACTGCATTTGCATTCTTCTGTAGTATCTTAGCAAATTCTAGAACAAAGCATGATTATTCATGTCTCCTTGCGCGCAGATTTTTCCCTAAATGTCAGTTCTTGCCGCCATAAAGTCACGTTTGAAAATTAAATTAACATAAGCATAAAGTAAACTCACATGGGCTAGACGGTCGAAGCGTGCAAAGAGCTCGTTCAACATTCGCACCAGCTCTTGTGCCGATAGCGTCGTCGAGAGGTTCGTGAATCCTTTAACGTCTGCAAAAAGAATGCTGTAGAGAATATGGAGAAGTCACATTGTCACCATTACACTTCAAAATATACAGATAATTTAGTGAGAAAATAGTCAAAAGGGTACAGGTTTTAATTGATGTAAATTCAGATCAAAATGGTCCAACGTGGTCCCTCCTCGCTTTTGGATGAAACGTTAAGACAAATCTAAACGGAATCTCTGCCCCTCCCGAACTCCAGGCTATGCTCAAACCCTACACCCCGAACCAAGTACTCCATTCTGCCAGCTCTGTTCTCATGGCCCTCCCACCCTCAGCTCCCGCTCATCCAAGTAAAAAGCTCTTCTCTGTCCTGGCACCCCAATGGTGGAACCAATTTCCCTCTGAAGTTAGGACAGCGTAGTCCCTGCCCATCTCCCGTGCTTCTACACCTGCATTGCTTGCTGTTTGGGGTTTTAGGCTGGGTTTCTGTACAGCACTTTGAGATATCAGCTGATGTACGAAGGGCTATATAAATAAATTTGATTTGATCTCCCGAAAACACCTAAAACCCTACCTTTTTATCACCCCTGCCTCGTAATTAAAAAAAGTCTATATATTTGCCCTTTGTGAACTAACACTCACACTTGACTTTTTTCCCTCCAGCACTGACTTTATTGAGGAAAAATGTACTTACCATGACTGAGATATAAGGTTGTCTCACCTAGCTATTTTAAGATGATTGCATTAACTGTAAGTCACTCTGGATAAGAGCATCTGCTAAATGACTAAATTGTAAATGCAAATGATATCACATTATAAACTACAACCAAGATCACATTTATATGATCCCATGTTTATATGATTGACTTGGTTGAGATATTGCCTTCCTGCTTCTTTAAAAAAATGAAGGGGAACTGATACTAACTGGAAACATAATTAAGACAACACAGGAGCATTATGGAACTGACATAATTTTAATTATACTGAACAAAAATATAAACGCAACAGGTAAAGTGTTGGTCCCATGTTTCATGAGCTGAAAAAAAAGGATCCCAGAAATGTTCCATATGCACAAAAAGCTTATTTCTCTCAAATGTTGTTCACAAATTTGTTTACATCGCTGTAAGTGAGCATTTCTCCTTTGCCAAGATAATCCATCCACCTGACAGTTGTGACATATCAAGAAGCTGATTAAACAGCACGATCACTACACAGGTGCACCTTGTGCTGTGGATAATAAAAGGCCACTAAAATGTGCAGTTTTGTCACACAACACAATGCCACAGATGTCTCAAATTTTGAGGGAGCGTGCAATTGGCATGCTGACTGCAGGAATGCCAGAATTTTTGCCAGGGAATTGAATGTTAATTTCTCTACCATAAGCCACCATTATGATGTGCATAGGCAACTGAACTGAGGGAGAGATAGCCTACCTTTTCATTGTTGTTTGAACAATAGGACTGAAGTTCCAAAATATATGAGGCCTCCCGTGGTATTTACATATTTGCAGAAATCCATCCAGGTATATTTTGTGGCTTTTGGCCAATGCGTTTTAATGATCTAGTCGCACTGTTGCTACATACCTCTTATTTATACACTTTTGTAATATTTATGAAATGCATATTGATATATTTGGTAGTAATTATTTGTTTTTCCCTTTACCTTCAACCCCATTCGATGTAAAGAACAGAACGGACGTGGGAGGGAATAGGTCTACATAAGGGTGCACATTTCAAGAAATGTTCATAAGCTCTGACAAAGGCCGATACATAAGCTTATTAAATATCAGTGATACTATCAAGAGCAGTGTGCGGTTTCCTTTTTCCTTACTGCAGTTTCTTTTAATTGTCCAAATCCACGGCCGCTTCCCCACTCTATATTTCTATATAATTGTCACAAATTACTGGCTTTCGTGAAAAGGGTTCCGTTGGGCCTTCTATCAAATTAAGAGTAAGGCTCTAATTGTCCACAAGAGGTCACAATGTCCTTCTTCTTAGTTGTCCATGGCTTCACTGCCTTGTCCTGTTGTCTTAAGAAGGACTAACAGGATGGTGTTTACTTTCACCCATTCTGGAAGAGTGATCCTCTGAAGACATCTAATCAGCCATGTTGATGAGAGCAGTCAACGACGATTTAAAGAGAGTAACAGGATGGTCCTACTTAAATGTATTTTCTTAGATACTGTACTTAGAATAGCTACTCAGCCGTAACATCGATTGTTAGAGAGGCTACTTTGTCATCCTCACCTCGTGTTGATTTTCAGGGTCATAACCAATCGAGATCTAAGCTGCAGCTTGAGTCCTTCTGGTCTGATATGTTCATTCTCAACTCATCCTTTATATACTCTGGTAAAAAGCGATGTTTCTATTATGCTGACACGCTATCTGCGGTCCCTCGGGCATGGCTACTTACTGGGCAAAGTATCATCAAAACGTGCTTTTAGTTTTCTATCTTAGCAAGGGGGTACTATTTTTATGTTTAGAAAAAAGACATTCCCAAAGTAAACGGCCTATTTCTCATGACCAGATGCTAGAATATGCATATAATTGACAGATTAGGATAGAAAACACTTTAAAGTTTCCTATACTGTAAAAATATTGTCTGTGTGTATAACAGAACTGAAACGTCTGTGTTCCTATGCGTGCCTGTCCTCCATTTAAAGGGATATCAACCAGATTCCTTTTTTTCTGTGGCATCCCTAAGGTGTTAACAGTCTTTAGACATAGTTTCAGGCTTTTATTTTGACAAATGAGCGTGAAGGATCACATTGCGTAAGTGGAGAGGTGGGGGCTCTCAGAGTGAGTTGGTGTGCAATTGAGTAAACCGGCCATTGTTCCTCCCGCTGTTATGGAAAAAGCTACACACTCGGTTGATATATTATCGAATATATATTTTAAAAACTACCTGAGGAATGATTATAAAAAAGTTTTGACATGTTTCTGTGGACATTATGAAGACTATTTGGAATTTCCGTCTGCGCTGTCGTGACCGCTCCTTCCTGTGGATTTCTGAACATAACGCGACAAACAAGCGTCGGTATTTTGGGTATAAAAATAATCTTTATGGAACAAAAGGAACATTTGCTGTGTAACTGGGAGTCTCGTGAGTGAAAACATCTGAAGATCATCAAAGATAAACGGTTCATTTGATTGCTTTTCTGATTTTCGTGACCAAGCATCCTGATGCTAAGTGTACATAATGCTATGCTAGGATTGCTTTCGCTGTAAAGCATAATTTCAAAATCTGAGACGACAGGGTGATTAACAAAAGGCTAAGCTGTGTTTCAAAATATTGCACTTGTGATTTCATGAATATGAATATTTTCTAGTAATATTATTTGACTGTTGCGCTATGCTATTCAGCGGTTGCAGACGGAAATGATCCCGCTACAGGGATTGGTAGTTAATTAAGATAAGTATTCTGATCATCTTTGACATTTCCTACACAACATAAAGGATAAAAACCTGACATATACAGTGTGTATGCTGTTCAAGTTACAATATTTTATACCATCACAAAATCAACATTCCTTTTCCATAGATCATTCCCCACATCCGGATGCTAGAAATATTGTCCCAGTTTTCACTTTTGGGGCAGCAAAATGTCTCTGTAACTAAGAGACAATCCAATCACCACTACTAAAGAGCAGAAAAATTCCTCTGCTGCATACAATTTATGACCGGGCGTGAGGTGTCACAAAACACCCCACATCAATCCCTCCTCCCCTCAGTGGGTTCATTGTAACCGGATCTTAGAATCCTCACAGGAGAGTCATGACAAATTTATAGTGTACGCTTGACAAAAAAAATCTAATAAAAGAGTCATATTCTTCCTGGGGGTGTATATAAACATATTCTAATAAGATGTAATGTTGCTAAAATGCTGTCACTTCCACTTAAAATCATTTGACAAATGCAGGGCCCAGAGCATTTAAGATTCACACAGAGACGAGGTCCAAAACTATAAGGAAATCATTTTCTTCCCTTTAATGTAAAATTTGTAATTGATACACATGCAACAATGTTCTACTCATACCGTGACATAACCTGGTGATATTAGGGTGGTTGGTTAATCAAAACTCTATTTGTATAACTGCTTTTCTGGATATTTACAGGCACAGATGTTCAAAATCTTACCATTTATTATAATTGTTTATATTAGTCTTTAGGCAATGAAATTCTGCAGTTCTCCAAAATATGTCCTTGTTTAATGGCGTAAATTGTGAGTGATAGTTTGAAGTTTTGACGTCAAATGCAGAATAATACTGATATGCCATTCTTGCACGCTCCCAACACAACAATGCAGTAACCAATATCAATGTAAAATAAAATAAAATAAGATAAGGTAGAGCAAAAACGAGAAATAAAATTAAGAAATAAGTACATGAGAAAGTAAGAGTAGTTCAGTTCCAATACCATATTTACAATGTGCAGGGATGATATAATTAGATAAACTACTCACACCCATTGACTTTTTTTCAACATTTAGTTTTGTTACAGCTAGGGTTGCAATTTTTCCGGAAATGTTCCATGGGAATTTGGTAATTTTGCTTAAATTCGTTCAAAAAGTTAGCTTATAACAGTGAATATTTTTTTTTGTGGGATTCACATATTACAATTCTAGGTCTTGTTGCCTATTTTGGTTAAACTATCCCCAATTCAATGGAATTGCAACCCTCTGCATGAACAGTGCATTCTTCCGTCACATGTACAGCTGATTCTCAAGATCTTGCACACTAACGAGATGCGATTGAGCCCACACTACTGAGCCAAGGACTACATATATTTTATATGACATACATTATTTTTTGTTAACTAGTAAATAGTTGCCGACAACAAAGTGTGTTTAAATCGTTTTTAACTTATTAACCATGCTAGTTAGATTTTGCTACCATGTGGGTTTTAGCTTGCTTGAGCATTCTAACTGAGGAGTGTGAATTCACCTGTTTCCATACATGTTTCATTTTTAAAAAAAAAGTTTCTTACAAAGGGGTTGTTTAATCTAACTGCTTAACTATTTATCTGTACATGGAGTTGTATTTTTTTTTTTTTACAAAACAAATTCTAATCTTTACAGGAAAATGCCACGGGCAGTATCTGATGTGTGGAGACATTTCACTGCAGCTAATAATAGAAGGAAACGCTGTGTACATTTGCAAATACTGTGCAAAATCATATGTGAACAATGAAACAAAGATGCAGAATCATCTGGCCAAGTGCATAAAGTTCCCTCAGCGCTCACAACAAGCAACCTTTGACAAAAGTCCCTCTGCTTCTATTCGAGTTGAAAATGAGGAATCAGACACCTTATCGATAGCAACAGCTCATGGTCCTCCTGGAATCAGATGTTTATTTGAACTCAATGGACGAACGTAGTCAGAGAAATGGTTCACCTCTGATGCCCACAGGCAATGTGTAATGGAAGAGATTTCTGAATGTTCTTCACCCAGCATATACCCCTCCAACCAGAGACGTGTTTTATTTACTCATTTGCTAGAGTTCAAGTGAAGGTCAAGCAAATCATAGAGAAAGCAGACTGTATTGCAGTCATCTCTGATGGGTTGTCGAATGCTTGTGGGCAAGGAATAATTAACCACATCATCTCCATCCCTCAACCAGTATTCTACAAGAGCACAGACACAAGGGACAACAGACACACCGGTCTCTACATTGCAGATGAGCTGAAGGCAGTCAATGGCCTTGGACCACAGAAGGTATTTGCACTGGTGACAGACAATGCTGCAAACATGAAGGCTGCTTGGTCTAAAGCGGAGGAGTCCTACCCTCACATCACACCCATTGGCTGTGCTGCTCATGCATTGAATCTACTCCTCAAGGACATCATGGCACTGAAAACAAGGTATACACTCTACAAGAGAGCCAAGGAAATGGTTAGGTATGTGAAGGGTCATCAAGTTATAGCAGAAATCTACCTCACTAAGCAAAGTGAGAAGAATAAGAGCACCACATTGAAGCTGCCCAGCAACACTCGTTGGGGTGGTGTTGTCATCATGTTTGACAGTTTCATGGAGGGGAATGAGTCTCTCCAAGAAATGGCCATATCACAGTCTGCCGATATGGACAGAACCATCAAGAGGATCCTCCTGGATGATATATTTTGGGAGAGAGTGGTAAGTGGCCTGAAACTCCTGAAACCTACAGCAGTAGCCATTGCACGGATTGAGGGAGACAATGCCATCCTGTCTGATGTTCAGACTCTGCTTGCAGATGTAATAAATCCATACTGCCCTGCCCACTTCACTGTTGCTCCAAGCAGAGGAAACTGCAGTTCTGAAATACATCAAAAAGCGTGAAGACTTCTGCCTGAAGCCCATACACTCCGCAGCGTACATTTTGGACCCCAAGTATGCTGGCAAGAGCATCCTATCTGGTGCAGAGATCAACATGGTGTCATCACTGTCGTGTCTCGCCACCTTTGCCTGGATAAGGGCAAGGTTGTGAGCAATCTGGCGATGTACACTTCCAAGCAAGGGCTTTGGGATGGAGATGCAATATGCAATATGGCAGTCGTGGCAATATATCTCATCAGCCACCTGGTTGAAGGGACTTTGTCGATCTGAGGCTCTTGCCCCTGTTGCCTCCATCAAACCCCAACAAAATCATCCCGCCTCAGAGCGCAACTGGTCCTTGTTTGGAAACACACATAATTTTACAGATGTATGTTGAAAATGTTTTTGGGGGATGCGATGGATCATTGGGGATCATTCAATATTCCCTTTCTTTTGTTGTTCAGTTGAAATCATCCCATGTGAAGAGTCAACTCATTTAATTAAAGTTTGATTTGTAACTAAATTGTTTGTATTTATTTCTATTGGAATAATTTATTCATTTGCAATTATGTCTACTTATGATAAGGTAACAGGTTTCTGTTTCCATGGTAAAGATATCCAACAAAAAACAACAAAAAAACATCTACATTTAAATGGTATTAATATTAATTTGCATATATTTCCATTAATTCCCGTTAATTCCGACGGGAAGTTTCCACCTCTGAATATTCCCCAAAATGTGCAACCCTAGGTACAGCCTGTATTTAGAATGGATTAAATTCAGATTTTTGTTGGTCACTGACCTACAAATTGTCATTTTTGGGACAAATCCAATACAACACATTACTGAGTACCACTCCATATTTTCAAGCATAGTGGTGGCTGCATCATGTTATGGGTATATGCTTGTAATCTTGTAAACTGGGGAGTTTTTCAGGATAAAAAAACAACTGAATGGCGCTAAGCACAGGCAAAATCCTATTGGAAAACCTGTTTGTCTGCTTTCCACCAGACACTGGGATATTAATTCACATTTCAGCAGGACATTAACCTAAAATGGAGTTGCTTACCAAGAAGACAGTGAATGTTCCTGAGTGACCGAATTACAGTTTTGACTTAAATTAAAAATCTATGGCATGGCTTGAAAATGGTTGTCTAGCAATGATCAACAACCAATTTGACAGAACATGAAAAATTCTGAAAATAATCATGGGCAAATATTGTACAATCCAGGTTTGCAAAGCTTATACAGAGTTACCCTGAAAAACATGTATTCCTATATAAATGAGATATTTATGTATTTCATTTTCAATTCAATTGCAAGCATTTCTAAAAACACGTTTTCACTTTGTCATTATGGGGTATTGTGGGTGAGAGAAAACATATTTCATCCATTTTGAATTCAGCCTTTAACACAACAAAATGTGGAATAAGTCAAGGGGTTTGAATACTTTCTGAAGGAACTGTTTGTACAGTATAAGGGAACGGTGACTAAGCATCAGGATATAAATTCAGCAAAAAAAGAAACGTCCCTTTATCAGGACCCTGTTATTCAAAGATAATTCATTAAAATCCAAATAACTTCACAGATCTTCATTGTAAAGGGTTTAAACACTGTTTCCCATGCTTGTTCAATGAACCATAAACAAATAATGAACATGCACCTGTGGAACGGTCATTAAGACACTAACAGCTTACAGACGGTAGGCAATTAAGGTCACAGTTCTGAAAACTTAGGACACTAAAGTGGCCTTTCTTCTGACTCATCTGCGTGAACGTTCCTTAGGCATGAGGACTGCAGATGTGGAAATAAATTGCAATGTCTGTACTGGGAGACAGCGCTACAGGGAGACAGGACGGACAGCTGATAGTCCTCGCAGTGGCAAACCATGTGTAACAACACCTGCACAGGGATGGGTACATCCGAACATCACACCAGCGGGACAGGTACAGGATGGCAACAGCAACTGCCCGAGTTTACACCAGGAACGCTCAGACTGTCCACAATAGGCTTAGAGAGGCTGGACTGAGGGCTTGTATGTCTGTTGTAAGGCAGGTTTCTAAACATCACCGGCAACAACATCTCCTGTGGGCACAAACAAACACACCGTCGCTAGACCAGACAGGACTGGCAAAAAGTGCTCTTCACTGATGAGTCGCGGTTTTGTCTCACCAGGGGTGATGGTCGGATTTGTGTTTATCGTCGAAGGAATGAGTGTTACACCGAGGCCTGTACTCTGGAGCAGGGTGGATTTGAAGGTGGAGGGTCCGTCATGGTCTGGAGTGGTGTGTCACAGCATTATCAGACTGAGCTTGTTGTCATTGCAGGCAATCTCAACTCTGTGCGTTACAGGGAATACATCCTCCTCCCTCATGTGGTACCCTTCCTGCAGGCTTATCCTGACATGACCCTCCAGCATGACAATGCCACCAGCCAAACTGCTCGTTCTGTGTGTGATTTCCTGCAAGACAGGAATGTCAGTGTTCTGCCATGGCCAGCGAAGAGCCCGGATCTCAATCCCATTGAGCACATCTGGGACCTGTTGGATCGGAGGGTTGAACGCTAGGGCCATTCCCCCCCAGAAATGTCAGGGAAATTGCAGGTGCCTTGGTGGAAGAGTTGGGTAACATCTCACAGCAAGAGCTGGCAAATCTGGTGCAGTCCATGAGGAGGAGATGCACTGTAGTACTAATGCAGCTGGTGGCCACACCAGATACTGACTGTTACTTTTGATTTTGACCCCCCCTTTGTTCAGGGACACATTATTCCATTTCTGTTAGTCACATGTCGTTATGTTCATACAAATATTTACACGTTAAGTTTGCGGAAAATAAACGCAGTTGACAGTGAGAGGACATTTCTTTCTTTTTTCTGAGTTTATGATAAACAGAGTAGCAGCAGCATAAATTATGACTCTATGTGTGCATGTGTGTGGAGTCAGTATAAATGTGTGTGCATGTTTTTCTGTGTCAGTGTGTGTGAGTGAGAGAGTAGAGTCATGTGCGTGTGCATAGACACAGTAAAAAAATAATGTACAAGAGTCTACTCAGATATTCCATGTAGCTATTTAACAGTTGTATGGCTTGGGGATAGAATCTGTTGAGGAAACTGTTGGTGTCAGACTTGATGCACCAGTATCTCTTGTTGTGAGGAAGCAGAGAGAACAGTCTATGGGTGGCCAGAGGCTTTCCTTTCACACCGCCTGATATAGTTCCTGGATGTCAGGGAGCTCGGCCCCAGTGATGTACTAGGCTGTTAGTATCACCCTCCATAGTGCCATGCGATCGAGGCCAGTGCTGTTGCCATACCAAGCAGTGATGCAGACAGTCAAAAGGGTCTCAATAGTGCATCTGTATAATTTTTTGAGGATTTGAGGGCCCATAGCAAACCTTTTCAGCCTCCTGAGGGGGAAAAGGCACTGTCGCTAACCTCCTCCCTGTAGGCTGTCTCATTGTCGCCGGTGATCAGGCCTACCACCGCTGTGCTGTCAGCAAATTTGATGATGGTGTTGGAGCCATGCGTGGCCACGCAGTCTTGGGTGAACAGGGAGTACAGGAGGAGACTAAGCACAGACCCCTGTGGGGCCCCTGTGTTGATTGTCAGTGGGGTGGAGGAGATGTTGTCCTAACCTCACTACCTGGGTTCGGCTTGTCATGAAGTCCAGGATCCAGTTGCAGAAGGAGGTGTTCAGTGCCAGGATCCTAAGCTTGGTGACGATGGTGTTGAATGCTGGGCTGTAGTCAATGAACATAATTCTCACCAAGTATTCCTCTTATCTAGGTGGGTGCAATTAAAATCGCGTTGTCTATGGATCTCTAGGGGCAGTTTACAAAATAAAGAATTAGAGTTCTTGGGAACAGGATTGATGGAAGTAATCTTTAAACACTTGGGGATTACAGACTAGGACAAAGACAGTTTGAAAATTACCGTGAATATGCCTGCCATCTGATATGCGCATGCTCTGAGAATGCACCATGGAATATCGTCCAGCCCAACAGCATGTTGATCTCAGAGAGTGAGATCACCCAGTCCTCTGGGTCGTTTAGGGCCCTCATGCATGGTACGGTGTTGTTATTATCGAAGCGTGCAGAATATGCATTGCGGGGGCGTCGTAATAACAAATGTGAATGAAATTATTGTGGAAGAAATTAAGTTTGATCCAAATAGGCCTCTCGCCTGATATTCAATTGACATCACAGTCCTACACTTTCAGGATGAACAACGGCTGTCCTAGTCTACAGTTGAAGTTGGAAGTTTTTCATCCATTCCACAAATTTCTTGTTAACAAACTATAGACTTGGCAAGTCAGTTAGGACATCTACTTTGTGCATGACACAAGTAATTTTCCAACAATTGTTTACAGACAGATTATTTCACTGTGTCAGAAGTTTACATACACTAAGTTAACTGTGCCTTTAAACAGCTTGGAAAATTCCAGAAAAGTATGTCATGGCTTTAGAAGCTTCTGATAGGCTAATCAACATAATTTGAGTCAATTGGAGGTGTACCTGTGGATGTATTCCAAGGCCTACCTTCAAACTCAGTGCCTCTTTGTTGACATCATGTGAAAATCAAAAGAAATCATCCAAGACCTCAGAAAATATTTGTAGACCTCCACAAGTCTGGTTCATCCTTGGGAGCAATTTCCAAATGCCTGAAGGTACCACGTTCATCTGTACACACCATGGGACCACGCAGCCATCATACCTCTCAGGAAGGAGATGCGTTCTGTCTCCTAGAGATGAACATACTGTGGTGCGAAAAGTGCAAATCAATCCCAAAACAACAGCAAAGGACCTTGTGAAGATGCTGGAGGAAACAGGTACAAAAGCATCTATATCCACATTAAAACGAGTCCTAAATCGACATAACCTGACAGGCCGCTCAGCAAGGAAGAAGCCACTGCTCCAAAACCACCACAAAGAAGCCAAACTACGGTTTGCAACTGCACATGGGGACAAAGATCATAATTTTGGGAGAAATGTCCCCTAGTCTGATGACACAAAAATAGAATTGTTTGGCCATAATGACCATCGTTATGTTTGGAGGAAAAAGGGGAGTTTTGCAAGCCGAAGAACATCATCCCAACCATGAAGCATTGGAGTGGTAGCATCATATTGTGCGGTGCTTTGCTGCAGCAGGGACTGGTGCACTTCACAAAATAGATGGCATCATGATGATGGAAAATTTAAGCAACATGTCAAGACATCAGTCAGGAAGTTAAAGCTTGGTCGCAAATGGGTCTTTCAAATGGACAATGACCCCAAGCATACTTCCAAAGTTGTAGAAAAATGGCTTAAGGACAACAAGGTATTGGAGTGGTCATCACAAGGCCTTGACCTCAATCATACAGAAAATGTGCGAGCAGGGAGGCCTACAAACCTGACTCCGTTACACAAGCTCTGTCAGGAGGAATGGGCCAAAATTCACCCAACTTATTGTGGGAAGCTTGTGGAAGGCTACCCAAAACATTTGACACAAGTTAAACCATTTAAAGGCAATGCAAATACTAATTGAATATATGTAAACTTCTGAAAAATGTATTTGGCTAAGGTGTATGTAAAACTTCTGACTTCAACTGTATATCCCAAATGGCACCCTTATACCCTATGTAGTGCACTACTTTTGACCAGGGCCCACGGGGTAGAATTGACCTGTTAGCTGCCAATTAGGAATTCCCCATGGCAGCTGTCTAGGCCCCTTACTGATGACATGCCACTGGCTTTGAATAACGCCAGTGTGTCTATGTATGAGGATGACTCAACACTATACATGTCAGCTACTACAGCGATTGAAATGCCTGCAACATTTAACAAAGAGTTGTAGTTGGTTTCAGAATGGGTGACAAGGAATAAATTAGTACTAAATATTTCAAAAACGAAATGCATTGTTTTTGGGAAAAATCTTTCACTAAACCCTGAAATAAATAATGTGGAAATTTAGCAATACTAAACTGCTGGAGTAACTCTGGATTGTAAACTGTCATGGTCAAAACATATTGATACAACAGTAGATAAGATGGTGAGAAGTATGTCCATAATAAAGAGCTACGGTATCTTCTTAACACTATCAACAAGGCAGGTCTTACAGGCCCTAGTTTCTACCTTCTTAACACTATCAACAAGGCAGGTCCTACAGGCCCTAGTTTCTACCATCTTAACACTATCAACAAGGCAGGTCCTGCAGGCCCTAGATTTGTCACACCTGGACTACTGTTTAGTCAAGTGGTCACGTACCACAAAAAGGGACTTAGGAAAATTGCGATTGGCTCAGAACAGGGCAGCACGGCTGGCCCTTTGATGTACACAGAGAGCTATTTTTAACACACAAATTGGACACCCATGCGTACCCCACAAGACATGCCAAAAGAGGTCTCTTCACCGTTCCCAAGTCCAGAACAAACTATGGGAGGCACACAGTACTATATAGGTCCATGACTACATGGAACTACTATTCCACATCAAGTAACTGATGCAAGCAGTAAAATTGATTTAAAAAACAGATAAAAATACACCTTATGGAACCGCAGGGACTGTAAAGCAACACAAACATAGGCACAGACACATGCAAACACACACATACGATAACATGGATTTTGTAGTGTAGATGTGTGGTAGTGGTGCAGCCCAAAACTGACTTATTCCCATAATGTTGAAAAGCACCAATTTAAGCCAGAATAGCCACAGCCTTACCTGACATTCTCATAGCGGTGGATATAGATTCTGTGAAACTGGTGCTGGAGGTGCTCGTCATCCACATTTGTCATGTCGTTGATCATCTCCAATACCACAAACCGGGGTAAAACGGACAACACCAGCCTTTCCTGCAAAGAAAAGGAGCATCCTGGTAAATATTCGTAGCTTTTTGGGCATAACTGGGGGAGAAATGTAACCACTCAAAAAAAGTTAAAACAACAGAGCTACAGATGCAGGGACTGACCATCCATGATGTTAAAATGATAGTTTTAACCATGGTTTTAGGCTATACAGTGTTTCTTTACAAACATTGGAGTAAAAAAAGGTTATATTTGGGGTTTAGATAGGGTACAAGAGTTGAACTACGATCATGCAGTATTTATACGTTATATTCTTCAAGAATTAATGGGTGTATGTAATTAATTTATACGTTTTTTTAAAAATGTAGCGATGGCTGATTTCCCTTTAAAAAAACATCATCCAAATAAAAAATAAAACATTAATATCTAAACCCGCCTTATAAATGCCATAAGCATGTATGCATTTAAGTATGCTCTCATAAGAAACCATAGGCCTATATGTTTAAAAATACATGCATTATAAATGCATCATACATTTTTCATAATGTACTTTCATACAGGTGTGTGATGCATTATGATTAATGGATTTATAGCCTTTATATGCAATTAAAAGAGACATTGAGCTTTTATGAATGCTTATAGCAAGTCTTATAACACTACGGCGTGATATATTTTCATATCACCTCCACCTTACCTGTCACCCTAGACCCGCTTCAATTTGCATACCACCCCAATAGATCCACAGACGATGCAACCGCCATCACACTGCCCTATCCCATCTGGACAAGAGGAATACCTATGTCAGAATGCTGTTCATTGACTACAGCTCAGCCTTCAACACCATAGTACCATAGCACCATAGTGAAACTAAGAAACAACATCTCTACTTCGCTAACACTCAACACAGGGGGCCCACAAGGGTGCGTGATCAGCTCCCTCCTGCACTCCCTGTTCACCCACAACTGCGTGGCTATGCACGCCTCCAACACAACAGTAGTAGGCCTGATTACCACCAATGATGAGACTGCCTACAGGGCGGAGGTGAGGGCCCTGGCGGAGTGGTGCCATCAACAAAATTGAAGTAGCTCATCGTGAACTTCAGGAAACAGCAGAGGGAACACAACCCTATCCACATCGACGGGACGGGGAAGTTCCTCGGCGGGACGTCGAAGTTCCTCGGCGGGACGGCAGTGGAGAAGGTGGAAAACTTCAAGTTCCTCAGCGCACACATCACTGACGATCTGGTGAAAAAAGGCGCAACAGTGCCTCTTCAGCCTAAGGTGGCTGAATACATTTGGCTTGGCCCCTAAGACCCTCAGAAACGTTTACAGATGACCAATTGAGAGCATCCTGCCTGGTATGGAAACTGCACAGCCTGCAACCACAGGGCTCTTCAGAGGGTGTGGTCTGCCCAATGTATCACCGGGGACACACTGTCTGCCCTCCAGGACACCTACAGCAACCGATGTCATAGGAAGGCCAAAAATATCATCAAACACATCAACCATCGGAGCCACGGCCTGTTCACCCCGCTATCTTCCAAAAGGCGAGGTCAATACAGGTGCATCAAAGTTGGGACTGAGAGACTGAAAAACAGCTTCCATCTTAAGGCCATCAGACTGTTAAATAGCCATCACTAGCTGGCTACCACCCGGCTACTCAACCCTGCACCTTAGAGGCTGCTGCCCTATATACATTTACATGGAATCACTGGTCACTTTAATAATGTTTACATACTGCTTTTCTCATCTCACATGTATATACTGTATTCTATTCTACTGTATTTTAGTCAATGCCACTCCGACGTTGCTCATCCATATATTTATATATTATTATTTTACTTTTATTGTTGTGAATTGTTAGATACTACTGCAGTGTTGGAGCTAGGAACACCCACAATAACTGCTAAATATGTGTATGTGATTTTATTAAATTCATAAAGCAATATAAATGAATGCTTCTTAGAAAGTATAACTAAAAGCATTTCTCTGCTAAAGACCTAAGAAAATAGCTAAATAATAATGATTGTTATGAATTCCCTGCCTGTGACTATTATCAGCACCTCACAGCCCTGAGCTGAACTCCACTCCCCACCCCCCATCACTAGAGCCTGAGAGTCTAGGGGGTACCATAAACCTGCCTCTCAAACTCTCTCTGACCTGTGTGACCTGGGCCCTGATAGGTTGCTAAGGGGAAAGGACACCTGACAGCTGTTCTGACTGTGTAAGCCAGTGTCTCTTCACTTGGACTTGTGGGATGGAGTGTGTACAAAAGTGAGTTGTTGTTATTGTGTGTTTACGATTTACTGTTCGTAGTTAATGATAATTGCCTAGTTAAATAAAAAAATAAAAACATGTCTGCTTGTCTACCCTTGATCTATACAGTCCTTACCAGTGCTCTTGTATTGGATTCATGCTCATGCAATGCTAATTGTGTACCGCCTATTCATTACTGTTTATCTCCTGTATTACAGAACCACATCCTTCCCACATCTATTCCCTGTGTGTATGGCAATACAGTTTTCTTGTGTGTAACTATGAGGTTGCCTTATTCCCCTCTTAACAGGGGAGGTGCTAGCGGGACACAGATCAGTTCTAACAGAGTCACTCTCTTTCGATGCTTCTTTGTGCCGTTGCATCAATTCATTTACAACACAATATAAACGGGTGGTTCATTAAACGTGTCACCATTCTAAAAGAATGTGTATGCTACAGACCTTAGCAAATTGTGCTTCTTTCATGGCGTCATTTCCGTCTCACAATTCGAATGCATGTTGAGCACAGGTGGAGAGAGTTCAGATAAAACGTCTTGAGGGTGCAGAGGATCATGTTGAGGAGCTGAGAGAGAGCAAAGAGCTCAGACAACAATGTTGCGTGCTACGAAAGTGGAATTGAGTGCAAGAAATGAAGTGTCGAGCACAGCATCTCTCTGTTCATGGTATACTTGCCTGCGCTTTCTCAAAATGCAGCAGCTGTAAGCTGTGCTACGCGGTATGATTTCTGTGTGCTCGCAAATCTACAATGACATGCTGGCTTGCTATAATAAGCAGCTCTAGATGCAGCTCTAGATGAGGGGAAAACAAATATATTTCTATTATCTATAAAGATGATAAAAAAAGATAATTAGGTACAGTAGCTAGCTAGCTTAAATGCAAGGGTTCAAGGGTCAGGCTGGTCTGGGAAACTCAAGGACATTCAGTAACTTCAGTAAAAATCCAGTAACTTCCCCAAAATCCCCAGAAGTCATAGTTGTAGGAGTCCAGAGTTCCTGCTTATTCCGGGAATATTCCAACCGAGATTTCTGGGAAGTTACTTGATTTTTGAAAACCTAGTCCCATGGGGATGGAACTCTGTGCACGTTTTTTCTTCCTTGCGAAAGTTAACAGATTTTTGCATCTACATGGGACAGAAATCATCCACGTTTGTATTATTGAACAAAATCACTAAGTAAGAATGAGATGACAATTCTGCATGATATAGACAATAACATGTGTGGATCTACAGGTAATTGCAAAAGGAAAGGAAACACCAACATGAAGTGTCTTAATGGAGCCTTGGGTCACGACGAGCCAGAACAGCTTCAATGATGCATAGATTCTAAAAGTGTCTGAACTCTATTGGAGGGATGAGACACCATTCGTACATGAGAAATTCCATCCTTTGGTGTTTTGTTGATGGTGGTGGAAAGCGCTGTTCCAGAATCTCCCCATAAGTGTTACATTGGGTTGAGATCTGGTGACTGAGACGGCCATGGCATATGGTTTACATTGTGTTCATGTTCATCATACTATTTAGGCACCCGTGCCCTGTGGATTGGGACATTGTCATCTTATGGGGGGTCATCCTATGGCCTGCCCAGCATTTTAGTACATGACCCTAATCATGATGGGATGTTAAAACTTCTTTGGGATAGGGGGCAGCATTTTCACTTTTGGATGAATAGCGTGCCCAGAGTAAACTGCCTCCTACTCAGTCCCAGATGCTAATATATGCATATTATTATTAGTATTGGATAGAAAACAATCTGAAGTTTCTAAAACTGTTTGAATGATGTCTGTGAGTATAACAGAACTCATATGGCAGGCAATAACCTGAGAAAAAATCCAAACAGGAAGTGGGAAATCTGAGGTTTGTAGTTTTTGAATTCACAGTGGGATATGGGTTATTTTCCACTAGATGCCAACCGTCTTTAGAATGTTGTTTCAGGCTTCTCCTGTGAAGGGGGGCCAGATGAGAGCTGTTTGACTAAGGGGTCTGCCTGCAGCCTCGTTGTCAGTCACGCGCATTTCACATGAGAGGTATCTCTCGTTCCATTGCTTTTCTACAGACAATGGAATTCTCCGGTTGGAACATTATTGAACATTCATGATAAAAACATCCTAAAGATTGATTCTATACTTAGTTTGACAAGTTTCTTTGACTTGTAATATAACTTTTTTAACTTTTCTTCCGACTGGACCTAAACGCGCTTTTGGATTTGTTTACCAAACGCCCTAACAAAAGACATAAATGATGGACATTATCGAACAAAACAAACATTTATTGTGGAACTGCGATTCCTGGGAGTGCATTCTGATGAAGATCATCAAAGGTAAGTTAATATTTATAATGCTATTTATGACTGATGTTGACTGCGCAACATGGCGGATATTTTTTTGGCTGTTTTGGGATATGAGCGCCATACTCATATTATGCTTTTTCCGTAAAGTAAAAAAAAAAAAATCTGACACAGCGGTTGCATTAAGGAGAAGTGTATCTATATTTCAATGTATCATGCATGTATTTTCATCAAAATTTATAATGACTATTTCTGTAAATTAATGTGGATCTCTGCAATATCACTGCATGTTTTGGAACTACTGAACATAAAACGCCAATGTAAAATATGATTTTTGGATATAAATATGAACTTTACTGAACAAAACATATATGTATTGTGTAACATGAAGTACTATGAGTGTCATCTGATGAAGATCATCAAAGGTTAGTGATTTATTTTATCTCTATTTGTGCTTTTTGTGACTCCTCTCTTTGGCTGGAAAAATGGCTGGGTTTTTCTGTGAGTTGGTGGTGACCTAACATAATAATTTGTGGAGCTTTCGCTGTAAAGCATTTTTTAAATCAGACACTGTGGCTGGATTAACGAGAATTGTATCTTTAAAATGGTGCCTAATACTTGTTTATGAGATTTCTTTTGATTTGTATTTGTCGCCCTGCAATTTCATTGGCTGTTGACGAGGGGTTCCGCTCGTCAACAGCGGAACGAGCGGAACCCCAGTCCTAGACAGGTTAATTGCTTAGGTAACCACACCTGTGTAGAATCACCTGCTTTCCATAATTTACTCAAGCTTTTCCATTGTTATGGCAGTTACCTGTTTTTCTATCTAGGGCGGTAAGGTAGCATAGCGGCTAAGAGCGCTGGGCCAGTAACCAGAAGTTTGCTTGGTCAAATCCCTGAACCGACCAGGTGAAAAATCTGATGTTCACTTGAGCAAAGCATTTAACCCTAATTGCTCCTGTAAGTCGCATCTAAGATAAGAGCATCTGCTAAAATTCTGTCTGAGAATTATGTGCTTAAAACTTTAAAATATAACTACCAAATATATTGTTTATTTTCTAGAAACCTATCATTAGCTATATTAATGTACTCAGCTAATGGTGGGAGTTAGTTAGCTAGAAAACTAGATTAGCTAGCTCTTCCCTAGGAGTTTCCAACCGAGCTAGCAAGCTACCTAATTTATGGACTTTTTAAAACCTTTATAGATAATATAAAAATAGACATTTTGCACTCGTATCTAGAGCTGGCTAATATAGCAAGCCAGATGATAGTACCGTAGCAAGGATGAATACAATGTGTGACAGTAGGTATATGGTAGACAATTGCTAGATAATTGAGTGATGAAATCCAAATGAAGGACTTCACATCAGAAAACGGTTTATAGCTGAATTGGAAATTACTGAGTGTACCATTACAGGTATCCAGTGGCAAATCTTTAAATAATGAGATCATCAAAAACCTACTCAAATAGCATTAGGTGGAATTAGCTATCTAGCTCTTACCTGAGAAGAAGCGACTTCCTGGGAGTCCACCATGTTGCAAATGGCTAGGTACCAACCTGGGGATGTAAACATCATGTTGCATGGGTCCTGCCTTCCATTTAGCTAGCCAATCAATGTCATTATAACACAAAACAGCACTATGATTGGTCAATAACTGTGCCTATCATATTTTGGTAACGTGAGAGCAGAGCAAGTAGATGTTGAGCTCGACATTTAATGTATTGCTCTCAATTCCACTTTTTGAGCACGCAACATTTTTCTCTGAGCTCGTTGACATGATCCTCTGTGACCTTGACATTTTTTTAAAAATTTCAACTCTCTCCATGCACGTTCCACCAATTCCTCCATGCTTCCTTTGAGTTATGAGACGGAAATTACGGAATATTCTTTGCAGTGCACCTGTGTCACATTTGATGAACTATAACACAGGGCTATCGAAAGACAAAACGCAGCACAATATTAAACCATTAAGTATTCCTCTCATCGTGATGACCGAGTCCCTTTCTCTAAAACTCAGTATCCACTTGAATTGCCATAAACTCTACTCATACAGTCTTAGTGTTTCCAGTAAAGGAGCTAAAACTCAGTCTCCACTTGCATTGCCATAAACTGCTGACACGGCCTGAGTGTTTTACTGTAGTCGCAAAGAGCTCTCAACACAGAGAACACGAGAGGAGGGGAGATGCTATGGAAAAGAGAGCTATGGTTTTGTTTAATTGATTAGGATCCCCATTAGCTACTGCCCATGTGCAGTGACTTGCGAAAGTATTCACCCCCTTTGGTATTTTCCTATTTTGTTGCCTTACAACCTGGAATTAAAATAGTTTTGGGGGGGGGTTGCCTCATTTGATTTACACAACATGCCGACCACTTTGAAGATGCAACATATTTCTTAATTGTGAAACAAAAAAGAAATAAGACAAAAAAAAAGCTGAAAACTTGAGCATAACTATCCCCCCCCCCCCAAAATCAATACTTTGTAGAGCCACCTTTTGCAGCATGTCTCTCTATAAGCTCGGCACATCTAGCCACTGGGAATATTGTCCGTCCTTCGAGGCAAAACTGCTCCATCAAGTTGGATGGGTTCCCGCCGGTCTACAGCAAATCTTTAAGTCATACCACAGATTCTCAATTGGATTGAGGTCTGGGCTTTGACTAGGCTATTCCAAAACATTTAAATGTTTTTCAAATGAAACTTTTCCGATATACATATTCTTAAGTACAGCACAGTTAAATTAGATCTTTACAGGGACTGTGATACAATATGTTGTTTATCTGTTTTTGGCTCTATACATAAATGAGTAACGCATTAAGTCTGTTTTTGGTTTGGGTTTTTGTTTTGGGTACCGTGAAGAAACCCATAGTGGTCTGGTGGCGAATGTATGTTTTTTTTTTAATAGGGAAGATATAAATAGATTATACAAGTGGTTAGGCATTTTCAACACACACATGTTTCTTAAAAAGACTACAAGAGAAGAAGTCAATTTCTCATCAACCCTCAACCATGAAAGGCATGTTGTTGTTAGTTCTGTGTGTGCAGTTCAGGGAAAGGTGTGCTGCTCTGTTTTCAGCCAGCTGCAGCCGTTCTAGGTCTTTCTTTGCACCACCTGATCATATCACAGTATGACAGTAAGTAAGATGGGACTAAATCAAACCTGAACAACTAGTACAGTTGATCTTTGTGTGAAAAAACTCAGAACATATTTTTATAACATACATGCCTCTCCCCATCAACTTTGTCAATGTGACTTGACCATGATAACTGACCATCCAATGTTACTCCTAGGAGTTCAGCTTCTCCAACTTTGTTCAATGGTCACTACCTTTATTCGCAACTCCAGTTGAGGTCTCCACCCCACAGAATACAGTACCAAACCGTATCTTTGGAGCACCCTGGGGTGGCAGGGTAGCCTAGTGGTTAGAGCGTTGGACTAGTAACCGAAAGGTTGCAAGTTCAAATCCCAGAGCTGACAAGGTAAAAATCTGTCATTCTACCCCTGAACAGGCAGTTAACCCACTGATCCAAATAAGAATTTGTTCTTAACTTACTTGCCTAGTTAAATAAAGGTAAAAAAAACTTTTAACTCCTCAACATATTTTGAGATGTGCCTTGTAAGAAGCTATATTTGCACCAGTGAGTAAGAATGCTGTACAAATGTAACTCCTATGTGGTTACAGTGTCCCATCAATTTAAAATGTACAAATTTGAGGGCAGCTAGTGTTAAACCTTAAATGGTTGAGCATTTTGCCATGTCCTTTTGGTCTCTTTTGGCCTGTCGTCGCTGCCAATTGGAAACCTTTGTAAAGGCCTCTAGAAGTGCAAGTGCTATACAGTGCATTCAGAAAGTATTCAGACCCCTTGACTTCTTACACATTTTGTTACGTTACAGCCTTATTCTAAAGTGGATTACATCGTTTTTCCCCGTCATCAATCTGCACACAATACCCCATAATGACAAAGCAAAAACAGGTTTTTAGACATTTTAGCAAATGTTTAAAAATGTTAAAACTGAAATATCACATTTTACATAAGTTTTCAGACCCTTTACTCAGTACTTTATTGAAGCACCGTTGACAGCGATTACAGCCTTAAGTCTACTTGGGTATGACGCTACAAGCTTGGCACAACTGTATTTGGGGGAATTTCTCCCATTCTTTTCTGCAGATCCTATCAAACTGCCAGGTTTGCAGGTCTCTCCAAAGATGTTAGATCAGTTTTTAATTTGCAAAAAACATTCTGAAGGCTTTGTCATTATGGGGTATTGTGTATAGATTGATGAGGAAATGTTTTTATTAAATCCATTTTAGAAGAAAGCTGTAACGTAACAATATGTGGACAATGTGAAGGGGTCTGAATATCCTGTAAAACCCCAAATGTTCATTAATATGCTGTAATGTGTGAACACCTTACCTAGCAGCAAAGATGCTTGCATTTCAATTACAGTAAAATACTGTGAAATACAAACCCCTCTCCTCAATTCATTTAATTCATTCATTCTGATTGTGGTAGCTTTTTTTGTTTTCAGTAGAATACAGTACATTTTACGGTACTTGCTTAGATACATACATGCCTTGTTAAAAGTTAATTTTGGGAATTTCTTTCCTTCTTAATGTGTTTGAGCCAATTAGTTGTATTGTGACAAGGTAGGGGTGGTACATAGAAGATAGCCCTATTTGGTAAAAGACCAAGTCCATATTATGGCAAGAACTGCTCAAATAAATCTTAAAGTGCAGTCGCAAAACCATCAAGTGCTATGATGAAACTGGCTCTCATGAGGACCACCACAGGAAAGGAAGACCCAGAGTTACCTCTGTCGCAGAGGGGAAGTGCATTATAGTTACCGGCCTCGGAAATTGCAGCCCAAATTGTAAGGATAGACGATGGGAGACGAGAAGCACCAGGGATGGGGGTCGGGAGCAGACGATGGGAGACGAGAAGCACCAGGGATGGGGGTCGGGAGCAGACGATGGGAGACGAGAAGCACCAGGGATGGGGGTCGGGAGCAGACGATGGGAGACGAGAAGCACCAGGGATGGGGGTCGGGAGCAGACGATGGGAGACGAGAAGCACCAGGGATGGGGGTCGGGAGCAGACGATGGGAGACGAGAAGCACCAGGGATGGGGGTCGGGAGCAGACGATGGGAGACGAGAAGCACCAGGGATGGGGGTCGGGAGCAGACGATGGGAGACGAGAAGCACCAGGGATGGGGGTCGGGAGCAGACGATGGGAGACGAGAAGCACCAGGGATGGGGGTCGGGAGCAGACGATGGGAGACGAGAAGCACCAGGGATGGGGGTCGGGAGCAGGCGTGACACACATAAATGGTTCACAGTGTTCAAGTAACAGACACATCTCAACATCAACTGTTCAATGGAGACTGCATGCTCGAATTGCTGCAAAGAAACCACTACTAAAAGACACCAATAAGAAGAAGAGACTTGCCTGGGCCAAGAAACACGAGCAATGTACATTAGATCGGTGGAAATCTGTACTTTGGTCTGATGAGTCCAAATTACAGATTTTTGGTTCCAACCGCTGTGTCTTTGTGAGACGCAGAGTAGGTGAACGGATGATCTCCATGTGGAGGAGGAAGTGTGGGATTTTATTTAGAATTCAAGGCACACTTAACCAGCATGGCTACTACAGCATTCTACAGCGATACGCCATCCCATCTGGTTTGCGCTTAGTGGGACTATAATTTGTTTTCCAACAGGACAATGACCCAAAACACACCTCCAGGCTGTGTAAGGGCCATTTGGCCAAGAAGGATAGTGATGGAGTGCTGCATCACAAGGCCTGGCCTCCACAATCACCCGACCTCAACCCAGTTGAGATGGTTTGGGATGAGTTGGACCACAGAGTGGACGAAAAGAGGCCAACAAGTGCTCAGCATATGTGGGAACTCCTTTAAGACTGTTGGAAAATCATTCCAGGCAAAGCTGGTTGAGAGATTGCCAAGAGTGTGCAAAGCTGTCATCAAGGCAAAGGGTGGCAACTTTGAAGAATCTCAAAATATATTTTGATTACTACATGATTCCATATATGCGTTATTTCATAGTGTTGATGCCTTCACTATTATTCTACAATGTAAAATAAAAAAAATAAAAATAAAAACTTGAATGAGTAGGTGTGTCCAAACTTTTGACTGGTACTGTATATTACAGGAGGTTAACTTGCCACTGAGCTGCCTGTAAATTACTGTCAAATTCATGGTAACCCCTTTAGACTGTAGAGAAGACAAGTAGAGACAGAGGGAGAGGAACTGTGAGGGAGAGGAAGTAAGGAAAGATGGCTGTGGTGGATGAGACAGTGGAAGTGGGAGAGAGACAGACAGACAGTGAGAGGGAGGTTGCTATAGTTAGAGTGCAAGTAGAGAGAGAGAGAGAGAGAGAGGGGGATGGTGACTTGGCTTTTAGTGGCAAAATTAGAGATGATGTCCACTAGAGCGCACACGGAGCTTACTTCTCCAACCCAACCCCTGCCCCCAAACCCTGGAGCATTGGTTACAATGCAGATGCAGTGGACCAAACATTAGCAATGGTTCATTGCTAAAATGCCTAGCTGTCTAGACCAGTGGTTCTGAAACTGTGGGTCACGGCAAAGGTCCAGGTGGGTAAAGCGGGTTGACATTTCTTGTGCATTTTCATATTTTTTTGTGTGCTTTACCACTCAACTCTTATGGTGGGTCACGACTCAACTCTTATGGTGGGTCACGACTCAACTCTTATGGTGGATGTTACTGTGCTACTTTGTTTTCATTTGCACATTTCTTACTTTTTTAAACTCTGCATTGTTGTAAACGGGCTCATAAGTAAAGCATTTCACTGTAAAGTCTACACATTCATTTGATTTGATTTGGTTTCCGTGGTTGCTATGTTTAACGGTAAAAATGAATGTCACAAGCAAGAGTGGGAAAGAGTCGCCCGGGTAAAATTAAACCAATCAGTCCAGCGAGATTTAAGTGACACATGGATTTTGCACCCCTCATACACAGGAAACGGATGACTGAAAAAGAGAGAGAGATCGTCAGGTGGGCAGGGCATGCACATTGCTTGCTTAGTGTCCTTAAGATTACATTCACACAGATGAGACACTTATTTGTTCACATTATCTGTGGCTGCTTCCAAGGATGGCTTTGTTTTGCTCCATTAAAAGACCCAGTGGTTTATCTTTATCTTTTTTTTTTATCTTTGGCAGCGTAGTTCCAGGAAATACTATACCTTAAAAGCTTTCTGCGGCTATCTCTGACCAAGCAATGATAGATCCACTCTCTGTACAGTAAACAATCATCGGAATATGTGTGTATATGCGTGTGTGTGTTTATGCATAATGTGAGCGAGTGTGTGTGCATGTATCTTGGTAACTGCTTTTACACAGTGGGTGTGTAGACATGGATCATTAGAGAGCTACTACTCCCATTGTATGTGCTGTATTCTATGTAGGTAGGGGCTAACAGAGCAGGGAAGCATACGTTCTAGTTTTCTAGTATGACCCTGTCACAATTTAAGTACTGAACTATAATTGATTGCGTTCCAAGTTCGTAGTTATCAACAGCTCTCTAATCGTTCCAGATGAATCTATCTGCACTCTCCAGTCTCTGCCTCTGGTTTCCCAGCCTGCCTGGTTGTAGTTCCCTGTTTATCTGGTTCTCATTTCCTGTTTCCTGCTGGTCTAGTATCCGGACAATATTCTCATGGGTTATCTTGACTGTTCTCCAATGGACTAATTATCTTTGACTCCTATCCGACAGTCTGAATGGTCTCCAGTTTAAATTTGACTCATTTAGCAGACACTCGTATATAGTTCAAGTTAGTGCAATCATCTTAAGACCACCACAACCACTCGTCCCCGGCATGCCGTTATGCGCCAGGTAGGTATAAAAGTTGTATGCAGGAAAGAATCTGGTAAAAATGGGCCTATTTGTAAGGGGGCCATATAAACATTGACAACAAACAAAAACCCACACCCACACGTACAATACAGCATTTCTCAACAATTTCTGTACCAGTGACTGGTGAGACATGGTCTTCATCTTTTTTTTTTAACCAGCTCATGTTTAAAACAAATGCAATATGTAAAACCCCCACTACATCTGTAGCCGTATATGTTATAAAAGCAATGCCAACGACATAGGCAATAGTGCCTGTCGTACGTGTTGCTCTGAATCAACTCTTACCCGAAGTGTTAATTCACACAGTGCTCCAGGCTAACATCGTCCCAAGATCTCACTGGTGCCACTAACTTTTACAGTTTGTGGCAGTAGCGCATGATTCGGTAAGATGATCTGGTCGGACCCAGTATAGAAATAGAGGACTGAGGTACTCAACAAATAAGTGGTCTCATCCAATCAGGAACAAGACTCAACATGTTTTGAGGTGCAACCTTAACCAGTGATTGACATACATTTTGGGTTGATAATTAGACTAATATATAATAATAATAATATAATAATATATAATAATATAATAATAATATATAATAATATATGCCATTTAGCAGACGCTTTTATCCAAAGCGACTTACAGTCATGTGTGCATACATTCTACGTATGGGTGGTCCCGGGGATCAAACCCACTACCCTGGCGTTACAAGCACCATGCTCTACCAACTGAGCTACAGAAGGACCACTATTATATTTTACTGTCAAAATATTATATATAATGTCCAGATGTTTTGTTGTTGATCAATAGAGATGAATGAAATACATCTAACTAATATCATAGGCTAATTAATTGAATTGGATTCACAAGTGATAGGCTAATATTGTCACCTATGAGTCTATTCTTGATTTAATCTCGTTTTCACTAGTTTTCGTTTTTTAGTTTTAGTTTTTTAAATACCCTTTCTATTTTATTCAGCTATGTTCAATTAGATTATTCAAACTATAAAATAATGCCACAAATTCTAAGCTGCTAAATGAACTAGTGTAGTCCACTGCTATATGGAATAGCTAGATCAGGGCTAACATAAGGACAACTCAAAGCATGCTATTCTGAAATAGATGACCTTTTCTTTATATCATCTTTCTTTAGACCTGTCTAAAATAAATCATGGATTCATTGTGACGGTGTGGGCTATATCACATGGATTTATTAGACTTTTTAAAATATAGTGGCTTGTAGAAATCCAGGAGATGCTAAATGCGTTTATGTTCATTAACGGTCAATTAATGTGAGACCGGCAGTTATTTGCAACAAACCCCCAGCCTACAAGTAGAGGACGGTAAAAGAGCTTTACAGCAGAAAGAAACTATTTGGGTTTGGGACCAACAGCACATTCTTGTTAAGAGGGTGTTCCAAATACTGTAAATTGTAAATTTTCTGTATATTTATTTATTTTTTACATTTTTGTGGTTTGTGGTGTGCTCACTTATGACATTAGATCAGTGTTGGCTAGTAACTTGGCCCTTATCTTAAATATTTCACTTCTGTGTTTGGAGATATTGGATCAGCATTCTTGTCATGTCTGCTGTACATTTTATGTAGGGAAGTTAATGATCCATCATGTAGGACATTCCTGGGAGTGTGTACACTTTTATTTTTATTAGCATAGCATTTTTGTATGTCTTCTATAGTTATGTTCTTGAAAATGTATCAATTGAAAAGAGGGCAGCTTCAAGGGAAGCTACATTACATATGAAACTAAATATAAAACAGAACATTATGAAGCCACTACATCTACAATACAATATAGGTGTCACGCCCTGGCCATAGAGAGGCTTTTATTCTCTATTTTGATTAGGCAAGGGTGTGACTAGTGTGGGCATTCTATGTTAATATTCTATGTTTTTGTATTTCTGTGTTGTTTGGCCGGGTGTGGTTCTCAATCAGAGGCAGCTGTCTATCGTTGTCTCTGATTGAGAACCATATTTAGGTAGCCTGGGTTTCACTGTTGGTTTGTGGGTGTTTGTTTCCTGTGTCAGTGTCACACGGGACTGTTTCGGTTAGTTTATGTTCACTTTATTGTTTTTGTATTCCATAGTGTTCAGTCTTTTCTATTAAAACATGGGCACTTACTACGCTGCGTATTGGTCTGATCCTTGCTACACCTCTTCGGACGAAGAAATCTGCCGTTACAGTTACGTTTTTTTGTATTATCTTGCGTTGGCGGCTAGCTAACGTCTCATGTGCATTTCTCTGTTAGAGAGTGGTAAAAACTGTAATGGTACTCTACTGTAACGTTAGCAGCTGTAATGGTGCTCGGCAATACATGCTTCTCCTTTTTGAGACTTCCAAGTGACTAGCGTTATTACAGAACATTACTGAAAACATGTTAGTTAGCTAGCTAACATTGTATACTTGGTGGAGAGTTAACAAGCAAGATCACTAGGTAGGTTTTGTGAAGTAGCTAGCTAGTATTCACAAAACCTAGCTAGCTAGCCAGATATAATAATGGGACGTGCGCAAAATGTAATATTCTCCACTTCTAGTTATGGAAAGGCCCCAACACAATCCGCTCTAAGGGAAGTGTTACCTCTGCCTGCTTTATCAAGCATTTGAGTAGCATCCATGCTGTCAGATGGGTGAGAACACATGGTTCATTTCAATAGGATTAGCTAGACACCCTGTTCCTATTCCTTTCAATGATGGCTATTGAGTAGTGTGTGCATCATTCATGTTTGGTTTCTGTGTTATGTCCCTATCTTTGTGCCTGCCGCCTTTGAGTAGCCTATGTGGGGGTGTATCTCTCTTGTACTGTCATGTCTCTCTCTCTAGTATTCAACATGTTTACCAGTAATGAAGATACTAGATGATTAGAGTATAAACAACTGTATTTTTCTGAAGAAGGGATGAGTTTCTGGAGGAGCCTGGAGTGGTTGAGCTAGATGGGAGCACCATGAAGGTAACAAAAGGTGAAAACAGGCTACACACGTTTTTTTTCCCCCCCCGTTAACTATTCCCAGACATTATCACCCTATGTCTATTGCCAATGTTGTACAGATGTTATTCAGTGAATTTACTTGTTTTGTTATGTTCTATCACTCTATATGAGCATCTCTGAAGAGACCATAGGTCAATGACCTAATGAATAGTGTGTAAGATTGTTCTTAGTATTTGTGATGTGCTAGTGTTCATACTTTTGTCGTTTTGTATTTACAATTTGCCATTACATTATTATTCTGTCTTAATTGCGATTGCATCGATTGGGATGATGAAATTGGCGAAGACAAGAGTGGTGCTGATGAGACCTGGAGTCCCTCAATGGATTCACAGGTGAATGAAGAGTCTGACGAATTTGAAGATTCTTTGGGACAGCGGCCCGAACAAAGAATGCATTCCTGCACTTTTGTGTGCGGCGTGTTTATCGTTCTAAGCCTTTCGCCATGTATACATTTAAATGTGCATCTTACATTTTCTACGTGTTAAAACAGAATGGTTGGATCTCTCCATCCACAGCTGCACACTGATAGACTACAGTGCATGACTCCATCCTTTTATGAGAGTCTTCTGCACCTCCGTCCACAGAAACGCCTCACCCACATCAAGTGATTTGCGAGGATGACATCATTGTCAAGCATGCTTCCATCACTAATGAAGTCAGTTTAATACATCTGACAAACCTTCATGTGGTACCTGTGGATCGGTGCCCATTCCACAACCAGGGATCAGGTGACGATTTCCATCCCCTTCCACCCTTTGAGGTCCACATCAGTTCGAGAGGCACAGCAAGCATCCTTGAATGGGTGAGTTAACCCAATGCTAGCATGGGTTTCTTGTACTTCTCTACATGCATGCAATGAAGGATGTCATAGACTTGTATCTTTGAACTTCCTATGCTATTTAGACACTGGTTGGCATCCACCCAAGTAAGGATGCTTGCACAAATGTATTTATCTTTTTATATTTTATTTTAGATATAAAAAATATATTTATTATTTTTTGTATATATTTTTTATCTAGATTGTCTCATCTATTTTATTTTACTCAATAAATTTTTTTTTCGCAGAAAGACCTTCTGGAACTTGTGAACTTTCATGTGCCTTAATAAAAAAACTTGTATGCCATCTGTAAATATGAATAACAATCTTAAAATGACGAGCCTAGTTGGTTTAGCCACAGAAAAAAGACCGCAAACTTCCTGCTAGCCGTGACTGGGCTGGACATGCCGAGAGAAGTTCGGATTGGTCTGCCATATAGCACATTTCTGTCTATTTGAGCTGGTTAGTATGTCTAGGTAATCCTGTTTAACGCAGTTTAAAATATATATATATATTGCTCTCCACTTTATGGAGGACTGAGTTTTGAAATCCGTGGAATTAGAGTATGATGGGAGACAGAGAACACCAGTCCCCGGATTACATCTTCAAACTAAGGGCAACCATGGCATCCGTGACAGGGAGAAGTGTCCATCCATGATGTATGCGGGTAAGATAGTCTAGCTACAGTTGAATTGGGAAGTTTACATACATTTAGGTTGCAGTCGTTACAACTCATTTTTCAACCATTCCACAAATTTCGTGTTAATTAACAAACTATAGTTTTGGAAATTCGGTTAGGACATCTACTTTGTGCATGACAAGTAATTTTTTCCAACAATTGTTTACAGGCAGATTATGGTTGGTTTGCTAGTTTATCAACTTTCAAAGCAGAATTACTTTCCCATTGTTCCTCAACTGTAGTGTATGATATACAATTTTCTAGCTCTGAGTCTCTACTTTAATCCAATATAAAAAAAACTGAATTTCAAATTTTGCTACATAACATCGATTTGAGCCGGTTGGTCACATATTGCATGCTGTCTTTATCATATAGATCTGCCCAAAAAGGTCAATGTGTCTGGAATAGGAAGTCACAGCCCACAATGAAGCATGGGACTTTTTGTTGGCCACAAATATTTTGTTGTCTGAAAATAATGACAGAAAATTGGTCTCCTTGACTTGGTTGACTTGCACAGAGCCAAAGGAGGAATACAATTTAGTTTTTTTTTTTTTTTTTAGAGATCAACAGCTGATCTTGAGTGCTACCAGAACCATACTCTAATGTACGCCAGCAAGCGTTTTTCCTTTTCACTATCAGTCTGAGGCCAGAACACTGCTGGCAGCACTACTTCCACCAGGACAGACCAGCCAGGCAGAACGCAGATGTAAGTCCCCTTTCTATTTGAAGTCGATAGGGTAGAGAAGGAAGTTTTGAAAAACAGAACTTTTCAAGTCTGCCCCACGCACCTGCTCGAACTCACACATTGGCCAAACACATTTCCTGAATTGCTTACATCCTCTCTCTCTCTCCTTGCCTCCTTTTCAAAACCTATATTGGAGAAGACGGTCAGAGGGGAGTGACCCTGGACCTTCTATCATATACAATTGAGAAGTAGGCAAGGACATGGGATGCAAGACAAATGTTGTCATTGAATTTAAACAGGTAAGTGTATTTACAGTATATTGTAAACCATCCCATGTCCTTTCTCTAAACCATTGAGAGAGTAGATGCACGACCGTATTTGTTCTGTTGTACTCACATCTGTGACCTTACAAATTGTCCTTGAACGTGCATATTTCATAACACAGTGCAAATTATGTTGATTTATATCTATAGAAGACTGTATTAATAACAACCCACACACATACAAACCATTTTACACCAAGTACATTACAATGACAGAATTTGAAAGAAGCAGTTTCATTTAGTTTTTGCACTACAGAATTATTTGCCCCTCATAGTAACAATAATATTTCTTCTGTCTGTTGGAATACATCTCTAGATGAACAGTAAAGGCCCTGATGGACCGCTGCTGCTGGACCTCTCTAAAGACCCCTCTCCTCCACTATCAAGCAACTAGGGGGCGACCTCCCTCCCTGCCTGCCTCCCAGTCCCAACACCAAAACTGATGCAGCACTTTCTCCGTGTACCAGGCCACACACAAAGACTGATGACAGGAACATACACATGGGCAGCCTAAAATGCCAGACAATTTTCATAGGTTTACTTTGCTCTGTAAACATGGCCTTTACTTTTTGAGAGTACATTTTTCATTAAAGGCCCACCGTCATCACATGATCACCCCGTTCAATTTGCCAAAGGCTCGTCACAAAATGTGACATCACAACTTGCAAACAAATGATTGGTTTAGGAGTGATATGATTATAGCCTATTGAAACACAGAGGAGACCATCCCCAAACCCCTTGCCGTACACCTGAACCTTATTTTGATTTAGATGGTGGTCGGTGGTGTACATATGAGGTGATCAGGTGATGACAGTGGGCCTTTAGACAGTTAGTTCAGATTAAATCTATAGAGGTCTTTACACACCTAGATCCATCTATGTCTTACCTGGACCACCTGTCAGCCATATCTCTATTATAAGATGTTGTTGGCCTCTTTACCCTCCTCTAATCATCCCATCCCTGTGTTCATGGGGTTATACCTGCCTCTAGGGGTGTATATGATGTCTGGGCTGACTCACGGTTCTGGATCATAGGTGTTTTCGATCTGGTTATATTCTGAATTTCTGTTGTAGCCAAGGGTTAACTTGCATTTGATCACGTTCACATTGCAGCTGAACTCCTGGAATCAGCGAGTCGACTGCAACCCCCCAGGACGCACCTCTTTTTGTTATTTCATTTGTAACGAAACCCAACAATGACCTCTTTTGGGGTCGAGTTGATCCAGATCCAATACTAATGATGATGCTTGTTCAGTAGAACCTTTCTGAAAACATTGTCCCTGCTACCACTA